>NC_090067.1:6765221-7027721 GCF_038355195.1 Osmerus mordax
AACCAGCAATAGGGATGCTTCATAAAGTCTCCCACAATCATTCTCAGGTTAGCTTGGCGAGAACACGATGTCTCAAACCGAAATGAAAACGCTTTTTAAAGAGCGAGGCGTTCAGGCGACGTACACGGACGGCTTGGCTCATGTCTTGCTTTTCTCTTAGCTGTGCGTGGAGACGGCAGCACCCACGGCCGAGATCAAGTGAGAGAAACGGCAACATGTAAACAAAGCAGCTCTAACACTTGAGTGTAATTGCCCTGGCACTGCTGTCTCTGTGCCGTCTTTCTTTGCACTTCACAAACGAGTGCCACGGAACTCACACACCCCCCCCAGAGAGACTCCAGTTCAGGCTGCCTCAGAGCACCTCCTCCCTGGGCATGGGAAGCCAGAACGCCCCCGGGGGTGAACCTGACAGGTGGATTTCACGACACAGAGTTATGTTTTTTGTTTTTTATTTTATTAGGGGGGAGGAGGGTTGGGGTGTACGGGGGGGGTGGGGGACAGCACCACACGGCTAAATAGATTACGGAACCCAGGGACGTTGTCAAAATATGACAGCGGTGAGGGAAAAATCACCCGGGGCCAATTACTGTGTGAGAAATAATCAGCTCCACACCCGAGTCTATATCTGGATTATCTGCTGAGATGGTTATTGCTAGATTCTGTGTGATTGCCTTACAAACCCCTACCCACATACCCAGAAAACCCTCTTCTCCTCCCCTTCCTCTCCCTTCTACCCTGAACTCTTGAAACAGAATCCCCTAGTTATTTTTCTGCGGATCATTCACAGGGACGTGTTGGGCAGGAAAGAAATCTATTCCAAATCTATTATTTATCTGTCGTATAGACAGTACCTCACAGATGAGGGACCACCAATCAGAGAGGCTCAGAATAGAGGCCGTAATGCAGGATAAAAAAAACAGGGTCTGACGGAAACACACATTCCCTGATCTGTTTGGACAAGGCCATCTGCTTACTCACTCATACACAAGAACTTTAGCCTGGCTTCCTGAAATTGATTGCAAACCCTTCAAATGTTAATAAGAGCAATGGTCTGACAAAATATACATCATATATGTATTGACAAGCACATTAGGCAGAACAAACAGTCTGCAGCAGTGCTAAAGTATGCTGGGACTGAGCTGAAGGGTCAACAGTGTGTGTGTGTGTGTGTGTGTGTGTGTGTGTGTGTGTGTGTGTGTGTGTGTACAGTGCCGTATAGTATTGATTACTGATTCAATAAATCACAGGAACATTATTTGTATAGATAAGTATAACTTAGCAGCAGCATTGGTGCTCTTTTGAAGCGTGAAAACAAGAAGCCAGGCACCACACCGTCCTTCTTCACACAAGCAACCCGAGGGGCTGCCATCCCACAAAGCAGTGCGGCGGAGGGGGTAGCTGACCTGCAGGCGATGGCGTGCTGCTGCTGGAAGGCAGCTGGACGTGCAGCCTGGACGGCGCGGGGGGCCGCCCCAGCGAGCTGATGACCGTGGGGAAGAGGAAGGGGTAGACCCGGCGGGGGCGTAGCGCCTCATCTGGACGTGCGGGGGGGGGCTGGTGCTGCGGCGGCGCGTCTGGGTCCGGCTGGCTGTCTTCATCACACTGCCGCGGGCCGGGCGGCACCGAGGGCCGAGGGCAAGGTGGGGAGGACGCACGGCGCTGCCTCACACCAGGGCAAGGAGGCCATCCGTCAAGGCCCCCCTGGCGGTGGGCTACTGGGCCTGGGGTGGGCTCTGCGGGGTCGGACCCTCCTCAGCCCTCCAGGGGTGCATGGTGACAGAGAGTGGAGGTCCAGCGGAACGCACACCGGCTCACACACCTAGGTCAACAAAGCCCTGGAACGAGATGGACATACACAAGGAATATGAGGTAAGCTGATAAAACTCATGTGAGGTACACCTAGTGATAGTCCAATCCATCACCGGGAGTTTATATAGTCACGGTATGGTGGCTCACAATGTTCAATCCAGGTGTTGTAGCGAGATAGCTTATCATCTGCCCTCTGCTCCCTCCCCTGCCCCTTTTCCCTAGCCCTGCCTCTATTCCCTAGCCCTGCCTCTATTCCCTAGCCCCTGCCTCTATTCCCTAGCACTGCCCTCTGCTCCCTCCCCTGCCCCTTTTCCCTAGCCCCTGCCTCTATTCCCTAGCCCTGCCTCTATTCCCTATCCCTGCCTCTATTCCCTAGCCCTGCCCAGCTCTCTAACCCCTCTCCTCGCCCCTGCTCCCTACCCCTTCCCCTTCGTCCAACATGCCGCTCTCTCGTCCCGGACAGGAAACCAAACGAGTGGGGAGGAGCGGAGGTGTCATAAGACTTCTATTCTAAATCCTGTTTAACAGAGTTATAAACTGCGGAGGCATAATGGTGGTCCATAAGGCCCTAATCTGCAGTAAGGGGGCCGTTAAAGTGATGTGAAACTACACTTCATAATTAACGACCAGCGGATAATGTCTGCCGCCGAGCTGCCTGGCGGCAGACAGAGAGGAGAGAGAAGGAGGGACAGAGAGGAGGGAGGAGAAAGGAGAAGAAGAGGGCAAGATTCCAGCCTTGATAGCAAATCCCCAAGCACCACTTTTTATTAAGGCTCGTATTTATCCAGCATTCATTCATAGAATCACATTATAAACGCGGTCATGTATAATACTGTATATGACTTCCGGTACAATTTAAGCGGAGGCCGGGATGTTGGTGTGGAGTCATATTCAAACTGCCTTTTCCCTGTGGTCAAATACACTGCAGTACATGAAGAATACATTACACTATGATATGCTGAAGTATGCTGAACCTCACCTCACACAACTCTCAGAGGAGACAGACAGAGAGGCAGAGGAAGAGATGAAGAGAGGAGAGTGGGAGCGCACGGAAAAGAGAAAGAAGCAATGGAATACATTGTGAACGACCGAGGGGGGGGGGGGGGGGGGTGAGGCGAGGAGAGACAGACAGACAAGAGAGGGAAAAGCAAAGAGAGAGGCGCTCCCTGTTTGATATCCCCCCCACCCCCCCTCTCGCCTTGTCTCGAGGTAGCATCAATATTATCCCATCCGTTTGAATATAGCGCCTCAGATGAGGAAGAGCAGGTACCCAGAGCTGGAAGGAGGGAGTGTTGAATGTGTACAAAAAAAAAAGAAAGACAATTTGAATAAAAAATGGACAAACAGCAAAAGCACAGAGGTATAGTGCTTCCTCATTGGCTGGGCCTGAGGGACTGGTGTGCAGCGGAGGGTGTCCTCGACACTCTCAATAACAGGTTGGAGTCATGGCTCCCGTGGAGCGAGGGGAGGAGAGATAACAGACAGCTCGCTGGCAGACACAGCTGTTTATCAGTCAGTCTGGTTCACCAGGCTGCTCTCTCCCCTGGGCTTTCTCATACAGTCACTTATATTTTAATCAAGAGAAAAGAAACACACAACTCGGTTTGACTCTATTCTACTCCTGCTTGAAAAGAATGCGCTTTTTACATTTGTTCATGTTTTGGTTCAGACTTTGAATCTTCCTTTGAAATGTATGTGAAGGAGGGATGGCTTGTGTGTGTGTGGGGGGGCGGGAGGGGGGTGTAACTATTGTCTGTCCAGAAACTGTAGTAGCAAACTTAAAATACTTTAGTGGCAAGTACAATGCCATACATTTCCTCTCTACAAATACAAATTCAAACAATGTGATATATTGATATTCACTACCGTTCAAAAGTTAGGGTTCACTTACTTGTGTCCTTGTCTTCATGAAAACACATGACATTTGAATAGGAATATGAGCAAAATGAACAGTAAATAATAATTTATTATTTTTAATACAACTAATTATTGTGTCCTTCAAACTATGTTTTTTCCATGGTATTTTTATTTTCTAAACCAGACATTTCTAAGTGACCTGCCCATGTCAATGTCTCCATACAGATATATTTTTGACCGAGCCTTTGAATGGTTCAGCTGAGGAGAAATTAGTTGTTCATATTTTCTCCCAGACCCATCATTATACTTTTACAATTTAAAAAATGAAAGACAGAAATTAGCGGACTCCTGTAGGAAATGATTACAATTTCCAACCTTTTTCAATTGGCTCCAGTGAACAAAAACACAATTTTTGTTACACAAAAGCATTCGAAAATTGCCCACTTGGGTAGCATATGTTTTTAGCAAAACCCTGCTAATTCAATGAAGGCTGACTCATTTATGGCCAGACTAGTTTTTAAGTAGGTTTCATCGTACTGTTACTTTTTATTAAGTTAGTATAGATAAATATGTGTTATTTATTTTCTAAATCATATAATCCATTAACTGAGAGAGAATGAGAAATTGCAAGAAGAACTCTTTACAAAACCCTTCAACAAGCAGAACTCCAGGAGATGTGATTTGAGTTGCTGATACCAAATTATTTTAGCAAAGTTTCCTTTCACCAAGAAAACATCCTGGTACCATGTTTATTTCTACATTCCACAGGAGCAGTACATACATTGTTATACTTAAAAGTGAAAAAAACACTTTCAGGAAACAATTCACTTCTCTACAAGGTAGAAGTCCTATGAGGGGTTTACTGTAGAAGGGGAATAATTTATGAGGTTTAATTTAGAAAAGTTACAGGCGCTGCCGTTTGCACCGACAGATGCCCAATGCTGTGTATAAATAGGATCGTATACTGAAAAACCAGCAAGTCCATGTGGTAGAAATACCAGTCTGAGTAGGGGAAACGTGATAAACAAATTCATCCAGGGACAAACCAAACGGACCTGTCTGATTCCACTTGCCTCTGCTGACCTCACCTCAAATAGGCGTGAACAATGGTGCTTAAAAGGCTGAATGCCTTTTTCTCTCTCTCTACCCCTAACCCATGCCCCGCGCACGCGCTAACCCATTTTTTTCTTTCTTTATCTCCCTTTTTAACTCTCTCTACAGCCCCCCCATCTCTCTCTACCCCCCATCCATGTCCAACCTCTTTATCTCTTCATCCCTCCTGTGTCTTTCTCAGTCTATCCTTTTCTTTATCCTCTCTCTCTCTCCCCCCCCCCCCTCTCTCTCTCTCCCTCTCTCTCCAGCAGATAGCCTGGGTCCCTGCAGTAGCATCCCCTTGATAGATGGAGCATCCCCTGACGCCAGCCCTGAGCATCTGGATCGCCGCCACATTGACCCGGCCACGCCACGCCACCCTACGCTACCACGCCTCAGAGGAAGGTCAATGCTATCGAACGGCATCCTGGGTATCGACAAGGTCATCCATCCGGGCCTGCCGCGCACACGACAGCTCTACGACAACGATTGATCGTGGATCAATCACCTCCCGGGATCAATTACAAAATCATTTTGGCATCATTTCAGCTGCGCTGCCCGATCAAAGGTCTGGGATTACAGCCCCAAGGAACATAATATATGACAGGCTCTCACCTAATCAGACAAACTACGCTGCAAACACTTCACCTTCATTATTCAAACAGAGACAACTGTTTGAATAATCTCTCGCTGTGCATTATTCATCTCTGTACATGAGTGAGGCAACTTCACCGGCGTAGTCCACGTGTCTGAGGTGGTGTTTCATGTTGAACAGAGAGCGCTGACTGGGAGGAGAGGGCTGTCACTAACCCTCCCGTGACCAAGGCCTCAAGGGACTGTCTGTCAGTAGCAAATGTCAAAAAAGCTTCAGCACTATTATTTCACACACGCGCGCACACACACGGTTCGAGCCAAACACATGCACACATACTGTACACACGCAAACACACACACATACACACCCTCTATGTTTGGCTCGAAAGAGATGAAATTGGGAGTGTTCCTCTAGGGGCTATTGTTATCTTCACAGCAGGCCTACAACGAGTAGATGGCTTACATCTCAACATAATCATGCTAAGTGTGACCAACCAAGCGAGACTGTAGCCTCCTCAGGGCCCACAGACAGAGGTATGGCTGTGATAACTTCGAGTGGGGAGGTTCATACACACACACACACACACACACACACTTTCAACCCATCCAAAAGAAGATAGACAGACCGCACAGACTGAGACATTTATAACAGTGTACCAACACCGCATGCTGCCCTTTCATTCTGTCGAGGCTGGGGAGAGGGGAACTGAGGCCTGAGATTTCACTGATTCTAATGACTTCACTTTGGATTAGAGCTTTAATCAACTGGCTTCCATGAAAGCTGCCAGGCTTATCACTGCTTTCCTTTGACACAAAGAGAAAAAGTTGTGCGGATCAGATGGCTGCAGATCATGGCAACGGGTCTGGCTTTGGCTGAAATAAAAACATGGGTAACGTAAGACGGGAGTGCTGACTGCCAACACAAGGGGAAAAACATCCCTTTTCTACAAAAGGAAGCAGCGAATCCACAGTGCTTCCATCAGGAATTTGACATCTAATATACGATGCATTTTGTGTGACATTTCATCAAGGGGCCGAGGGCCACAGTCATTATATAATAGCGTAATTAGCTGGGTTTGGTATGAAAACACGCTCAGGAAAATGCGAAGCAAGATAAGGGGATAAGACGCCAATAAAGAGAGGGAAAACGTTGGCACAGAGCGTTAACGCCAGCGCCGGGGGAAAATAAGCTCCTTTTAGGCTCGAGAAGGAGCACTGAAAGACCAGCTATTGCAGTTACAACATCATCCAGTGTTTTCATAAACTTTTCGCCACCCGGCATTCTCCATCCTCTCACTGAGTTTGGAGCCACGCCAGGCACAATATTGTTTTATTTCTCTCAGAGGCTCCAAAGGGAAAGAGGACTTTTTTCTGTCTTTAGAGGGCTCACCAACACACGGACTGGTCACCAATCAGCAAAGCGAAAACCTCAATCCCTACTCTGAACCTTTCCAACGATAAATACTTACATACATACAGTATGACTGGTCTAAGGTCAATGTTGGGGTCTCTGGGGTCTGTTCGTGTGCCTTGGAGGAGCCGGAGGGGGAGCAGAGTTCCCACCCTGAGACAATCCAAACAGCTCATCACTCAGACAAGCAGTGTGTTTTCACAAGCAGGGTGCAGAGTGACCAGGCATTGTCTGTGTTTCCTGTTTTCCCCTGGCCAGTCGTGTACAGTACTGTGAGAATTACGGTCCGCATGTGTTGGCTGCTCCACAGACCCAAGCCCATCGATGCATGCTGCGGAGGGACCGGTTGCCACCGGTTATCACTAGGGCGTCTGTTATGGAAACGGGGTAGTCGAGCTGTAAACCCGTAATTATAAACAAATGTGGTTTTGCTTTCGTGTACTTTGTTCATAGGAGTGCAAACAAAATGGTCTGTCAGTCTTTCTTAAAAAGGTTCCTAATTGACTTCCCTTTAGAAACGTTGACTTAATTGACCAAGTAAATCCGCCGTCTCTGGGGCTTTGTGCGGCAGCTTCATCCTTTCTCCAGTGCTTTTGTCGAAGCCTCTGCTTGCGAGGTTCTAATTAAAGTGGAGTGCCTGACATTGTGGGGAAAAGAGCAGCAGTATGAAGTGTAGTGCTCTCCACAGCACACAAATATCAACACATAATTGTTGATAGCTGTGTAAATATACACACGCACACACGCACGCACACACCATCACATTATTGGCTGTGCTTTGCTTTGTAAAACACAATATTAACTGGACGTCAGGCATCTTGTTGGCTGGTTGATCCCTCAAGCCCATGTAAGGAACTGAGCCAGAAGACGATGATGTGTTTTGGATGATATAGCATCTCTGTGAGTGGGAAAGAGATGGAAAGAGTCAAGGGAGTGAGAGAGAGAGAGACAAAGACAAACTATATAGAGTTGATAGAAAGGGGAAGCTGGGTAAGGTATCCCAGTGATAGGGTCACAACTCACTGGACAGTGAGAGTGGCTGTGAGGGACGCAGAGATGGACAAAGCGAGGGAGGCAGGGAGTGAGGGAGGGACGCAGTGAGGGAGGCAGGGAGAGAGGGAGAAACGCAGAGAGTGAGGCAGGGAGTGAGGGAGGTAGGGAGTGAGTGAGGCAGGGAGTGAGGGAGGGACGCAGTAAGTGAGGCAGGGAGTGAGGGAGGGAGGCAGTGAGGGAGGCAGGGAGTGAGGGAGGGAGGGACGCAGGGAGGAAGAGATACAATGAAGAGTTCGAGAGATACTCTGAGATGAACACTCTTGTGTATTATTCTATGGAGAGTTATTGGCGCTGGGTCAAGCTCAATGTGTCATTGGAGGAAGGGAAGCATGGATGGGAAAAATGCAGAGAACAAGTATCTTCGATGGACAATCCTACTTGCTTGCGTGTGCTCTCAGTGTTGCTGCTCCCTGTACACATGTCATACTTGTAAGACAAATAATTGTTCCTTCTTCTAGAGAACCCTTTGAAGGTGTCAGAGCATAGAGAAACAAGACAAAGGCGACTCTGCTCCATTCCCTTCCATTAGGAGACAAAAGGAACATTAAGTGAGGCAGATGAACATCACGCAGCGATCGTAATAGCCGTGATCAAAGATGAAGGCTTCTAGAAACATCTGTACGTGCCAGGCATTCCAGCTAGCGCACTGGGTCATGCGGCCATAACGGCATTCTCCAACGCTGCTCCCCACCTCCCTTTTCCCTCTCTCCTTTTTTTGTGGTGTGTGTGCATCTCTCTCTTCCAATGCCAACAGCACACAATGCTCACTCAAGCCCTGAGGAACAGCACATCAGCTCAGCGCCAAGGCAAACAGAAGCAGCAGGAAGGAGATAACAACATAATACAACCGAAAGGATAGCCCATTTCATCAAGTACTGGGAGTGTACTATGCAGTGCACAGATAGACAGCCATTCTCTCCACACATCTGCATGCTGCAATAGGTTTTGATAGAATACAAGAACAATCGATGTCTCTCTAACTTCTGTTTTCCTTGCCTATCCGTTTGGCATTGGTTTCACTGGTATAAGTCTCACTCTTCGTCCTTCCTTTCACAAGAAAAGAAAACAGTTTTTAAAAACTGCTTTTTTTATTGTTCGATATAGATTTACATCAATTTCTGTTTGCAGCCTGTACACCCACTGCTGCTCATTGTTTCCATGGGCAACAACCAAGAGCCGTAGCAAATCTCTTCAAACAGCCTGACATCTTTCTGCATCATCAAATCTACAGTGAACTACACTGAAGGATAGGCCTATAGCTTACAACTTCTCAAAAATCAGGTAAGGCGGACACCTAATTAGAAATGGAAAGGGGGCAGTCAGCATATTCTCTCGTCAAAGCTGAATATTAAAGAGTATAGAAAGAACACCAGAATGGATCGTCGTTTCATTTCTGTCCGTGAATGCATTTCTGGTAGCTGGTCCCAAGAACTCATAATCCATGTCGTCTTTCATTCCGCGGCGGGAGCGCTTGGCGTATTGCGATATGGAAATAAGAAGAGCTGATCAAAGCTCTCCTCCCCTGGATGAGCACCTCATCTGTCTCTCCAAGGACTCCCGGCCTGCCAAGTGCCTAATACAGACGTCTCAGCACACACATGCCCGACCATCCTCTCTACAGCTATCATTAAAATTTCATACAAAACTCGCACCGTGGCTACAGATTCCCACCATCCCTACAGGCTACGGTGTATCCACCTGCCTGACTCACAAGCTGTCCCCCCCCCCCCCCCCCCCCAACTCCACGCCGATTAGACAGATTTTGGTTGAAGGAGAATACACCAGTGCCTGAAAGGGAGGTGTTTGGTGCAAGGGGGTTGGAGGGGGATGGAAAGGCAATAGTCAGGTTGGTGGAGGGCCTGGTAAAGGGGGGCTGTGTTAGACAGACCCCACTGCTGCAATGGTATCATAGTGATTGGGGGCAGGGGGTAAATAGCCTACTGCTAAGAAGATTTAACATTGAAATATATTGGAAGGTTGTTGGAAACGTTATTAATGTCCATGATTATGAACAGGACATGTGTGTACGTTAAAACATTTTACGAGCCAATGGACAAAAACCTTCAACAATCAGGAAGGCATGTGTCTGTTCTTCAAAGCAAAAACATTCAGAGATTTGCCACCGAGCCATTCAAAAGGCTTCAACAACTTCCATGGTCTCCCAACAGTTCAGAAATGTTTATCTATGACTATAAACCAATGATAGCCTATTAAGCTGGTCTGCGATTGAGCATTTGGGGGTGGGGTGGAGGGGTGGTTATACAGGCTTTGAACGTTATCTCCATGCAAATTCTTTACCCGCGGGCATAGACACGTGGCACCTGACTGCTCTGTGCCCTTGCTGATTGAGTTTGGGGGACGCCGGGATGAAAACGTATCAAACCCGGAGGAGAGCAGCTCCATCTTCCTCTCTGCCATCAGCCAGGCATGGCGGAGGGAGCGCTGAGCCATGCTGCCCGCCGCCTGCTCCATTGTCATTGCCGCTCTAGGACGGCAGGCAGAGGAAATGAAGCGAACACGTCAAGGCAAAATTTGTGTCATCTGCCAAAACTCGGTTCTAGCACGCTACACCCCGTTTATTCAACTTGCCTGGAATCAATTGATTTAGCCAATTTCCATGGTAGCAGCAGGGGACAGAGGCAATGAGGGGACATGAAAAATGAAACGTTAAAAAAAAATGAGACTGTGATTTCTTCTCGCGTGCTTCATACTTTTACCACAGCTAAGGCTGAACTTGATGCCTTAATGATTTTGATGAAATCTGACATACATCAGATATAATATTCACACTGAAGTTTATGTAGATCTAAAGGAAATCTATGATACATTTGTATGTACAGTCAAAGGTCTCCATTTGCTGTGGTACCTCTACAGCACCAGACAAATGAACATCTGAACCCTGAGGTTTTCATGAATAAATCACATAAAATAATAGATAAGTTTAGATAGCAATGTACATATCAGACATTTCCAGCAAGTGATGCATGGTTGTTCAAACTGTTGACTGACTTGACTGAAGGAAGCAGGAATAGACAAGAACAAAATAAAAATGAGCTGATAAATATTAATAACATCAATATTATACTGTATACTGATCATTGTGTGAAAAAAAGAAGAAGATGATTCCCAGGTGGCAGGTTGACATGTTTGACACTTCTAACCATACCTCTCTGAGCTGACATCAAAGTACTAAGGGTGTACCAACTCTTTTTGTATGTTTTCGTATTCTGCACATTTTGTATGTTATTTTTTTGTACATCTGGGAGGTTCCATTTGTGCAGAAAGAGCGCTATGAAATGAATAAGCTGTGATTTTATGTAAAATCCCAGTAAGTAGATTCCACTCCTGGGTTTCTGTCCTTTGTCTGTGTAGGTCTCACTTCACTAACAACCAAACAATGTCTGTCATTGTCTGGAAGGGTGGGGGATGACGATTGTGCATGTGTTGATGTATTTAGAGAGCTTAGGGGAGCACATCACTGATTTACAAGGTCAAAATGGAAAAGAAAACAGAAAAACAAAGATGTGAATTTCCTCCACCAAACCTATCAATACTACTGGGCTTAAAAAAGCAACCACTTTTCTTCTCGTGTTTTAGGTACTCCTCAAAATGTTGTCAGAGAAAAATACTTTTGGCGTATTGTATGTGGCCTGAGAACAAGAGAGCGGGAGAGATTGAGAGAGAGAGATAGAGAGAGAGACATTGAGAGAGAGAGACATGGATTAGTACAGAGAAACACAGGCATAGAGACAGAACCAGATATAGACACACATAAAAACAGGGGGCTGGACCCTGATGATGACAAGTGAAGAAGATGATCCACTTTGAATGAAAAACAGAATGACCAGAGTGCAATGCTACTGTGATGAACCAACAAGCTGGAGTACCTATTAGACCCAAGCTGGAGTACCTATTAGACCCAAGTCCAGAGCAGATCCAGGCAGCACTCGGAGGTAGGATAATCAAGCTGAAATCCTGCTCTCTTTGATAGAGCCCTAGAGCTCTGGCCCCCTGATCCCCCCTTCAAGCGTTCATTAAAACCCAAGCACACGACCAGCCGGGGCACTGCACAGCTCAATGTTACTTTGGACCAAAGTGATTCTACTTCATTCAACATGATCTTTTATGCTGACCTGTAATGACAGTAGTTATTATTATTTTGCTTACCAACTAAACAATTTGCAAAATACAGTTGGGACTGAATACAGTTTTCATATCAACAACTAACTGGATTAAAAGGGATGGCAAATCAATTATTCAAAAAGAGTGAACACCAAAACAACTCTAAAGCTACAAACTTTTCATGCATCTTGCTCACACTAATACATTCACATAAAAATATATTAATTAACCAATTATATAATTAAAGCCAGTTTGATAGTCCTGATATGTTTGGAGTATCCTGCTATCCTCCCCTTTAACTGAGCATCTGCAGAGCTTGATCCCACTAGAATATTATGAAACTGACCTAATTTCCCTGGCTCGCTGCAGGCACCAATGTGGCTGCTTTGTACTTTTCATTTTAGCCTAAATAATTGATTCAAGCCTCCTTCCTTTGTAATCTCTCCAACCAAACGCCAGTTTTTAATAGACTCATAGTTTTTTGTCATTATAAATTAAAGGGGATAAATATGTGATAGCTGTTGTCTCAATTCAAACACACAGGAAAAACAGCTTTATTTCATCCCCTCTGGATTCTTTTGCATAAGGAAAGTTTTGGTAACAAGAGATTTGACTTGGCCAATCCTGCAGTGGATTAACAAAGTCACTGAGGAACGCAGCTCAACTTCCACACCCAGTACTGTTAGGACAGTGACAGTTCTTAATACCAAAACACAATCTAGCTTTACTTTATTGCTCAAATGATTGCTATTCTTGTATTTCTACTGTAGAAGTTGGACTGCATGCAGACACTCACAAACCATTCCCCTACACACACGTACTAAAACAAACCAACACATGCACACACACACACACACAGGTAAAGATACATTGTGTGGTACAAAATGCCTCCACACTTTTCCCATTCTTTTTGACACCTCCAGTCAGCTGTTGCCCAGTAGCCCAAGGTCTGTGATGAAACATTCAGAACAGGATCCTGGCACACAGCATTGAGCCTGCTCCTTTGATAAGGGTCTCCTCTCTCTAATTAAACCCTGGTAAGCCCAGCTCCAGCTGCTGGTAGACAGAAAAAACTGCCAGAGAAAGTGCTAGGGCTGGCGTTTTGCAGGAGCTTCTGAAATATTAAGACACGGCTGACAAGCTGGGCTCAGGTGAGCATGTGCTGTCTGCCTTTTTTCTCCACTCACATCTTTACTGAATGAAAAGGCAGATGCTTGTGCAGCAAGCGTGCAGCTCAGGCTGGAGAGTGGGGACGCACTACAGGGCACTACTTTTACAGGGCCGTTCCCTCTGTGAAGTGCTGAGGGGAATAACTCCCTGCTCACCCAGACACAGAGTTTAGAGATGCTGAGACTCTTGGGATTGAGCATACATCTCAACTTCGTGCTCAATGCGACACAAAGAAAAGGCGGGAGACATCTTTTTTTTCAAGAGTCTCACCACCAGAGCTGCGGACCCAGACATGTACAGCTCTGTACTTGATAGGTTAGTTCTGAGATGCAAGGTCACATTTAGTAAAGAGTTATATCTAGTTGGGAGAGTTCGGAGAACATAGTGGTTCATCATGGTTGTCAGGTCTCCAATGTGTATTCTAAGGGAATTGCATACCCTGTAATGTTTTTTTATTCACCCATACAGTTTATTTACAACCCAGCTAAATAGAGTCTGGAACTATTGACAGTTAACAAATAATCTTCCATTTTGTGCAGTGGACAGGTCACTTTTATTACTCTTTTGTTTAGGCCTATGTGAAATCAAATCTATGTTAATGACAAATGCTCAATCCAGTTCTACAGTAGTTCCTACTTCCACACAGTCCTTATTCAAATAAAAATGTTGAACTCATTCCAGTGGCGCAGCATAATCTATGATTCCTGTCACTGGAATCATTTGTTGGGGCCAGTGATGTTGACATTAGTCATTAAGGAGCAGCTTTGCACTGTCAGAGTCAAAACATTAGCTTGCTCATGTAGGTTATTACGGACAGGGTAATTAATCATTCAACACCGCTGTGGAATTCTGAGAAATGTGTGCTCGCGCATGACTGTGAGGGAATGTGTCTTTGAGAGTGAGAGAAATAGAGGAAGAGATCTTTAGCTCGAACTGCAAAGCTTTTACACATAGGTCATGTTTACATAGACTATTTGATCAAATGTTGTTGAGTATTTGCACACACGTCTACGCTGTACTGTGCATTCCACAACCCAAAAAACTGTTATGACACAGTCTGACTCACAAGGTCAAAGGATAATTACCATATTCTTGTTTGGAGGACTATTATTATGTTCTACAGAATGAGGAAATGGTATTGTCAGTACTGTTACTGTTGGTAATTGTCTACAGCATAATAAGCCCCTGGTATATTGAGAGGCAATGTGAAAGATTGCCTGTAATGTATTCTTGGACAAGGCTTCAAAATATCCTAAATCACTTCTAGTGTTCATAAATTCTCTTTGTTTCTACTCTTTTTTTATTGTGTCCTCAATGTGTCAAGTAAAAATCTCTCTGCCTCAAGTTCCTCATAAATACTATGAATACATTTCACAAGACACTTCTGAGGGATTTGGGGGGGAAAATCCCAGTTTTAAAACAGCAGGAAATGTCTGTGAACTTGTAGTTACCCCGCATATCTAACCTATTCACATCTCAGATTTATTAAATAACATCTTCATGGGCTGTATTCACCCAGCATTTTTTTAAATACAAAATATGTTTAATTATTTTATCAACATAGTCATTATCTTTTTAATGGACAAAAATTATCCATCCTCTTACCAAGGAGAGCAATTGTGGGCTGAACGCCGCCCCCCCCCCCCTCCATTCAATCCCTTCCTTCTTCTCCTCCCGCTCATTCCCCCTTTTCCCTCAAACTGATGCAAAGGCTTCCACATTTCCTTGAGCTCTCTCTCCCTGTTTCTCTCTCTTCTGACCTTTGTTTCACTCCTCTGGAAGACCCGTATTAACAGTAACTGAATCTATACCTTCTTTGAAACTCTATTCACCATGGCCAGACATGAGGCTAGTGAAATGCCTCTCAAAACATGCTTTAATCTAGCTGGAATGTCAGAGATTGCTTCCATATGTGCCGAGCACAGATCAAAGTTGGGCTCAATGTTCCTGGTCCAAATGAATTGGGACTCAAGTCTGTGGGTGTTCCCTAAATTGCAGTGGTCAACCACAGTCCCACTGGAATAAGTGATGTCACAGAACCGTCAGGAACCAACCTTGGATATGGTCCACCTGGTGGCTGCAGATTTCACAAGTCCACAAAACACGCCAAACAGTCTCTGCTCCTTGCCTCAAGCCTCCCCTCTCTCCCTCTGTTCTGCCGCCTGCCAAGAACACCTGGACCTCCTCTGCCAGGTTCAGCCCCACACTCTCACACTTTCACAGGCTGGGAATTCTGACCGTTCACAGTCCGTCGCCAGTTATAGGACTAGTTAACCTGTCAGCATTTTACAGTGAATGAATGCAAAACACATGTATTTTACACGGCAACACACCAACGGCAGAACGCCACTAGTGGAGTGAGATGTTAGTTTTAAAGTGCCGACACGGTGATTCTACTACCAGAAAGGGCTGAGGTCGAGCATGATGCTATCATTGTACGCTAACATGAAGGATTGCCCGTGAAAACTTGACATTTAAAATGTGCTGCAATAATCAGTTATTCATTTACATAGCCAAATGAAAGAACCTCTACGAAAGAAAAAATATCCCAGACTGACATTTAGGATGAAATATATGAAATTTATCAATTACAGAACATAATTGCTTGGCAAGGGCAATACCTCCTCCCACTATTGATCTGGTTTGACAGCCCCTCTCATATTGACAAAACGTGAGGGGAGCAATGTCTCAGCTGGCCCTGGGGGGTCATCCATCTCCCTGCCTGTGTCTGTGCAAACCGCAGGCCTAATGCACATTTAAATGGGACACAAATCATCATCAGAGACAAATGGCCCAATCAGAGGTAGAGCCTCAGCGGCACCCTACCATCCGGCGAATGAGACAGCCAGGCTCCACCCTCACGCCCAGCCTCTACTGGGGTTAGCAGCACAGAAACACAATCTCCTGTGGATTGTTAGAAAGATTTTTTGGGGACGTTGGAGAGCAGACGTTGGACAGCACAGAGCCAGCCAGAGGGGTGGGGTTAGCCAGCCACAGGGGTGGGGTTAGCCAGCCAGAGGGGTGGGGTTGAGCCAACTCAACAGCCCTGCAACCCAACACTCTCTTTTAACAAGGCTTCTAACACGGCCGCTCTATGGGTCATAAAGCAAAACTGCCCCTTGTGGGGCAATAGAATGCTTTACTCAAAGCAAAACACAGCATCCCCTCCTCAGACAATTTGATCTTCAGCACCATAAAAATGAATGATTAAGGAAAATTATCCGTATGTATATTCGCCTGTAGCAGTTGTTGTTAGGGTTCATAATTCAAACCAGATAAGGTTTCAATTGGTTTTATGGCTAGACTGTAAGCAATAACCACAATCACTATCATGGTTATAAAAGCAGTTTGTACGTGCGTGTCTTTCATGTGGTCTGAAGATTAATTGCAGCCCGCTCATCTGTTGTCATATGAATTCCGAAAAAGCTTAAATATCCAAAGTTAAATCAAATCTCAAAAAGATCAGATTGAGTGTTTGAATCAGAATTCTATAGCTATGGCATTGCCCTGTTGGGAGCACGTAAAAAGGTTCAAGTGACAGGTTCATTGGCTTGACCTCCAGGTCGAAGCCCACCATGGTAATCTGCTGTCTGATACTCTAGCCATGGTCTCCCAGTATGAAGCCAGCTGTGTAAACAGGAAGGGGACATGCCCCTTCTCTCCAACCACAGGTGGGCCAGGACAAAGAAGGAGTCCTGAAGGTAAACGTTGAGTGGACGAATGAAAAAGAGCTGAAAAGATGTAGATCAAATCAAAGTGTAGTGGAGAGTACGATTTTCACTTCCTGACCAAGTTATCAGCAGAAGTACATGTCGGTCCGTGAATAGACCAGTAAGAGAGTAATGCAACATTTCTATGTATCACTGTCTCAGTCTCTTGGTAGCCATTTATTCTCCAGATTTTTCATCAGCGACTGTGTCCATCTGTGCCTCTACTGGATTTACTTGGCGATTTTTAACTAAATGACAGAGTAGTTCCATAATCGCTAAAAGGGGGTGCTGTTTTATTAGATTTAACTAGTGAATAGACAACGGCCAACTATCGTCTTCAATCACAGTCCCCTCCGGGTTCACACTGGGGTCACACAGGGGGTAAGAAACATGAATCACTCAATTATTTGACAAGTCCTGTAGTGTACTGGGCTTAGATTCCACATATTGATTGAAGTAGGCAAAAAAAGAAAAGAGTGCAAAGAGCCGGCAATTTGAGAGGCATGCATGATGTCTTTAACATACTTCCATTCAACCTTTTCTACTAACCTTGTAAAAAATAGGCATTAGCCTATTTTTGCTCTTGGTAAACACAACCAATTGACAGACTTTGTAGTATTTTCGTGAGAGCTGTAAGATACTAACACCCTGTTTCACCTGAAGGATAATTGATCTGTATAGAAATTGTTTGAATGTAGCAACCAAACAAAAGACTTGTTTACCACATTCTGGTGCAAAGGATTCTGGGGAAAAGCCTAAGAGCACAGTAGTGACGAATGCAGCTTTGGTGGATAAAAATGTGCGCAGTGGCTTTCTGCTAGATGTG
Organism: Osmerus mordax; assembly: GCF_038355195.1. Taxonomy (NCBI): domain Eukaryota; kingdom Metazoa; phylum Chordata; class Actinopteri; order Osmeriformes; family Osmeridae; genus Osmerus; species Osmerus mordax. The sequence continues at coordinate 6,782,866 of NC_090067.1, forward strand.
AGAAAGATCATTGGTTTGTGTTCTCATGTCCATCCTTCATGGTATGGGACAATGACAACGCCAAAGGGGAAATGTAAGGTCACCATCAATCATCCTGTGCAATGTGTGTATGTTTGAGTGAAAGTGTGTAGAGCGGGGAGCCTGAGAAAGAGAAAGAAAAAGAGAGTGAGATCTATCATCAGCTGAGCAATGTACTGTTATACCTCCAGATCTTAGAAGAGGCTGTGTGTGAGGAAATGTATAGTGCAGCTATCCATAATCATTGCAGCAAGGTCAGGGTCAATAGAATTATTTGAAGTTCAATAACAGTCCATATCTCACCTGAGGCTGAAATCAACTCGTATGCAGTGTTGTATGCATCTTCATAATGTACCTGTTTGTACAGTGTTTGGTACAACAAATACAGCACTGCTATACACATGATCAAAATATGTAGTTGTGATCCAACATCCAACAAAAAAGAGATCTAACAGCCCGGCATCTTTTCTGATAATCAGAGCGTTTCCGATGTCCAAAGCTCCAATATGGATTTGAATGCTGAAGAACCTTTCTCTAGGTTGTGAGCACCAGGTCAAAGTGGATCACACTAGAAGATCTGTGTAACATTTCAGACAGCACAGAGGCCCCTGCAGACCTGACTGGAATGTTTCTGGCAGGCTGGAGCCATTGTTCTGTGTGTGACAAGCACAGGAGGTGATCACGTCAGGCGAACATATGTACTCGTAGCAGTAATAAAATATGGATAAAGGCCATGTGCACCTTCACATCTTCTTTATGATAACCCCTTAGGGACAACAAACTACTGATTATCTGCACTTTATCTTAGAATGATCAAAGATAATGCTCTTCCCTGTGATGTACTCTGCAGTGTAGGATGTACATTTAGAAAATAACGTTATCTTCTTCGCTTTGATAGGTGTCAAGACAAGTCTACTTGACTTTGATAAAAGGGAAGTTAAGCAGCATGATAATGAATCATGAAGCTTCTTCGATTGATCAATTCAGGTCACATATAAAACCCACCAAGATTGTAAATAAGGCAAGAAATACAATCTTAATCTTGGCTGCCATTTTGAAGACTCCAAAGATGATCATCATCAAAGATGAAGGCAATTCACTCTGATTCGGTACACGTTTGATTATCACAAAAACCCTTCTGAGGAAAACATATCCGCCAGCCGTCCCAGACAGACGATCATATTCTGATATTAGCCCAGTGTCGATTAAAGGAACCCGTTTGAACCAAGGACAAATAATTCAACTTTCACCAACAGACTCAAACAAAATGGTCCTGTATCGAGGCTATATAATAGGTGAAGCCCCTTATCATTTTGAACCATTTTTTTGTCTGTAACTTATTCAGACAATTCAACAATATTCAGTAAAACATTTTTAATGCTTCTAAGGATTTAAAGTTCCATACAAAGCTGAAAGGGGTTTCTAAATGGAACATTACAGTTCTAGACAGAACCATTTTACAGGAAGTACGCTCTTTTAGAGTATTATTAATCGAATGAGTCATTCAGTCATTTTTGTTTAAAGATGCTCCATTGTCCTAATCATGGGTCCCATGTTATATAAAAAGCCCTGCAATCCAATATGATCATTGCCCTGGCAGGGTAAAGCAGCCGTCCCAGTGGCAGCTAAGGCTCATTGAAGTAAGGGAGGAAATCAACAGACAACTCCTTCAGATATTACACTCTGTTCCTTTTCAGCCTTTCTGGAAAATGGTCTGGAATGTCAGGAATCTTCCCCTGGCTCTGGAATGCGGATTTCCAGTGACTGGTGAGGAAACCAGGGCTAATTAACATTCCAAAGTCCTGCGGGCAGTTTGGCCCTCATCTACTTTTCCAAGTAGCAGATCCGACATTTGAAGGATTTCAGGGCAGGAAGAAGACACTTCTGTTGATGGGATAGTGCGAGAATAGCGGCTTTTCATTCAGTCATGTAAAACACAAATGTTGTAGGGCTGATTTACAATTCTCTAGGGTGGCCAGATGTTTCATTATCGCAGCTATGAAATTGACAGTGAGCAGATTGATGATAACTTGTCTAACACTCTTCCGCTCCGGTCTTCCTCAGCTCTCAGTGGTGGGCCGGACACTCAGCAGACTTTCCATAGACTGACAGCAGCTTGTCAAGTTATCCTACAGTGTCCAACAGGAAGAGGCAGGGCGGGGGCCAGGAAGTAGAAGCTTAAGAGAGAAGAGGGTGCGGAAACAGGCGACGGCCTTGTTTTGCACTGGCTTCCATCCCAGAGGAGCCAAAAATAACCCTGGAATTTGACAGTAAATAAACACATCTAGTGACTGACAGTTAAATCACATGGTATTGCTTGTTGATACATTCAGTTTGGATTGTCTTCATTGAGGAGGATTTTCAGGAACACGCTGAATGGATGCGGCTCCACACACACACACACACGCACTGTATCTGAAGAGGATTTTCTCTCCCTCTCTTTATCACTGTCTTCTTTGGGGAGCGGAGGGGGACCAGGCAGGCTGCCAGGGATGCCCGTCGCCAGTCGCAGTGGATGGGTACAAACGCTTGGCACAGGCTGGCATGGGATGTGCCAACAGCCGCTCTGGCAACCAGCAACTCCTGAGGTTCAGTGAGGGGTGAATCACCAATAACACAACCTACTAGTAGTAAACACTTATAGCCTGCGTACTGCCTGCATACAGGGAACACTCACCCGCTGACTGATCTTCATCTACAAATTCAAGCCAACACATGCTCCCTTGTGTAAGTGATAGCGAGTGTTTTAGAGCCAAGGGGAACGTTGTAAGAATTGACGTTGAGAGAGACAGTACTGTATGGAATCGTGAAGACACTTATGACCGGTTGCCTCGACCATTTAGATACTATCAAACGGTCATTACCCATGAGGCCTATCTCACATGTCTCAGATCCACACTTGCTGTCAGGGGGAGTGTGTGTGTGGGGGGGGGGGGCAGTAGAGGGGTGCGCATCTGTCTCCCTCAGTACTCTAACTCACTTTCATGCAGGAGGAGACATGAAAGTAAAGGATAGAGGAGTTCAAACTCTGACAGCTTTATTTAGACCTGTCGTAATTAGAGGTTCCCAGTCCTCCAGACATTGTTTTTTTTTTACACCAAGAAAAGAAAGTCACGTCTGAGCATGAGTGTGTTCCTCAGTTGTTAACGAGATTTATTCCGTTTGGTTCATTAAGGCCGCCTACATTCTGTATTATAAAAGAAACCCAAGTCTTGCAGTTGAAAGAGGAGCGTGTCCCAACGCTGTTCTAATGTGGGTGCCGTAATTACCTCAAGAAAACCCCAGATGAGACAGAACCGAACTCATTTGAGAGGCAAGGGATGAGGGGTGAAGAGGGATTGGAATGAGGGGGAGGAAATAGTGGAAAGGAAACACGCGGGATCAGAAAGAGGAGGGATGGTTAAGATGGAGAGAGCAGAGGAGGTGGGAGAAGATAAAGATGGGGGAAGAAGACAAGGGAGAGGGGCAGAACCGGGGGGGGGGGGGGAGAGGGAGGGATTTAATCTTGGCACTTGCTGTGGTCCACAGTTTTTAACACTGTTCAGAACTACTGCATTGCACCTCTGCTCAGTATTTCCCACTGTAGGCGTCACACTGACTCCATCTCTCCACACTGGATGGAGAAACATGGGAACCAAACTGAACTGGATTATAACTCCACCTCTGCACACAAAAACAATGAAGACAACAGGACTTAAACTCTAATAGCCCCCCCACCTTGCATCTTAGGGTCCCAATGACTGTCATGGCATGCATTCCTTTAAAACACAAATTATACTTATTTACTGTGGGTGAATCATCATCCGCTGAAGTGACACGTCAGTATGAAACCGGTTCCCACTGATGTTGGATGACCCCGGACAGAGTTAGTCGTCTCTACAGGCACCAGAGTGAAGAGGGGCACCAGCGGGGGGGGGGGTGCCTGGTGCCACTTGAGTGTGTGCGGGGGGCACACCGTGGTTGAGCCCGCTGTAGCACCCGCTGGATGCCAGTGTTAGGTAACCGAGAGGATTATTCAGATGAGGAGCGTCATTTGCAATGCAAATGACGGCTGTATTTAAAGCAGAATAACATGCCCTTCAAATAACTTCTGCTGTGGAGATGTGCCTATCCTCCCCTCCCTGTTAAAATAGTCATAAGGCTGAAAAAGCAGCTCATGAGAGAAACGGCAGCTGAACAGAACCACCACAGCGAATAAGCCTCAGCGTCACTCCTCCCTTTAGACAAGGCTAAAAATATCACGCGTCTTGACTACATAACAGTTAGTTTAGTGAGGGGTGAGAAGAACATGATCTACGTGATGTATTCATCCAGCTCATTACATCTACTGTAGTCTTTAGGCCAACGCTCTGAGCTGAATCTGTAGAACAAAGTCTTGGAACTAGCTATTTCAGCTCATGACAAGTACAAAAGGAACCTACAAGTTGAAAAATCTTCAAAAATAAAACATGTTCCGACACTTTTTTTTAAAGGACATGCACTACCAAAATGCACTGTTTTCCATGAATTAATGTCCATGACTCAGATCGGGTTGAGATATTTGGGATTATTACTCTCTACAGAGCCTTTGATGTAGAGCTGACCAGGACAGAACAAGACTGAAACAGTATCCATCAATCTGACCACTACATAGCAACTTCAACCACTGATAGTCATCTGAAGAGGATGCATAGCGAAAGGCGAGACAAAACAACAGTGTTTATGAAAATGATGTTGCACTGACAACAAGGCGGTGAGGTGCGCTTGTTTAACACCACCGATCCGTTTCAACACACATGTACAGTGGATTTAATGAGGCAAAGCAAACACCCTGATGCCATTTTTACATAAGGTTCACGTTAACAAAATCAGTATGCCAGTTCAGTTCAGTCTTCTACTGAACAAGATATCTTTCATTCATTATTGATGTTGTGTGAAAGCAGCTAACCCCTGAAGGCACAGTAGGATTCCCATAGCCAGGCTCTGCATCAAAGGCTTCTCTATAATCTTGTCTTCTCCCTCTTTCTCACCCTACCACTCACTGACTATCCACATTACATGGTTCATCATACTCATTTACTGTTCTCCCTCACTATGATGGTTTAATTATGCTACCGTTTGCGAGCACACAGCTCATGTTGCAGCGGTGGATGTGGCCTACTATCTTTATTAAGAGTCAAATTAATTAAGAGCAAATACAGTTTCGCTTTCTGAAATCGAAATAGAGTAAATTCAAATGGCATTGTTTTAGTAATTGGGCCACTTGTGAATATGCCTCTGAAAGTGCTGAGTGGTTTATAAAAAGAATCGCTGACTACACTGCATGCAAAAAAAAAAACATATTTGCCACTAAACAATTCAGGTTTTGACATATTATCCGACTGTCTGACATCTCTGTAGCGCTCGCCACCCACCCTGAAGCAGAGTCACACCTTGCACAGTTGAGAGGGACAGCAGTGGCCCCACTGCGTGTATTAACTCAAGGCTGTGCCACACCTGCAGGAACAACCCAGGGTCCCAGCCCCCCCCCCCAGAGGGAGGCAGCCATTAGCCTTGCTGCAGGTCCCAAGAGGACTCTGGTCACACAACGGTGGTCTCCACAGGCAGAGGATGATACAAAACATTATACTCGCCCGTAACAGAAAATGACACTCCAGCAGTGAGTTACAGTCAGCCTAACAGGAAACTGTGCCACTTAATAGGTTATTTTCACTGTTTTCCCGCTAAACAAACCATATCTACATGCAGTAGTTTGTTTACTTGGACTTCATTTCAAAACATCAACATTGGCCAAACATCCTATAGATTTGAAGAACAACAAGGAAACAAAGAAGAGACCAGAGTTGTGTGAATGATCTACAGAGCATCAGCTTTTAAATGAAAGGTGCCCTTCGAGAGTGTCATGAAAGACATTAACTTTTGATGGATCTCCTTTCATCCCTGATAGCACTTTGCCACCTACTGACTGCAAGTGGTAATCACATGGTGGATGCACTGTGAATCCCAATCACTAGAAATAATTACCATTAGCTATTATGCACACTGGTTATACACTATAACATAAAGAATTGTATAGATATCATGTTTGCTCTCTTCATCATTGTTTTCCTATCTAGAGTATCAATGCCCCCCCCCACACACACACACACACTAAGTAAGGATTTGCGTTTTGAATAATGTACATAATGAATTATGAAGTTGAATGTGATGGAAACATCACAAGCTTTGAAACAGGCACAAGGCTATACATGAAAGCACCGCTGAATAAAAAGTAGCTAAACTGCTGATAAAATTAACAACATTATTAATGTAGACGCGACTTCAGGCAATTGGATCTTCAAGGTTCCTTCTTTGATATATCTCTCAAAATCATTAATATTGCATAGCTAATATCTTAATAACTACCTAGTACACAACATATTCATTTCAAACTGGGGGTTTCTCACATTTCTCACATGCCTTATTTGACCACATGAATATCAATGAGAATTCCATCACCTTCAACACTAATACAGTGAAAGGTACACCAAGTTGTGTACTCTGTTTGATTCCACTGAACAGAGTACTCTGAGAAACCCATACTTCTGTGAGATCCTAGAATACAAGTGTGATAATTAAAAGATTTATAAGTCAATCAGAGAGCATTAACATACACCCTGGTGTTTTCCAGTGCAAGCGCTTTGGTGGGAGAAACATCAAAGGGTTTCGGCAGTGAGCATGAAAGGCATTGGAAATGAGCTTTCGAAAGGAGAGCAGCGCCAAGCCTTCAGGAGGAAGAGAGAGAGAGATGCACCTGGCTGGCACAGGTATACTGTGCCTCAAATTAAGTTGTTACCCAACAGGCGGAGAGGGAGGGGATAGAGAAAGAGAGAGAGAGACAGAGAGGGGGGGGGGAGAGAATTCTACCAAATGCCCTCACATTGCTTTCTTTCCTGTCAGCCTGATGTTCATGTTTTGTTCCAATTACACTATTGCAGGTTTAGTATTTGGCTACACTGCTATTCAGCCTGTATATGAATATCCAATCGATGTCTTTTATCAAGTGAACCAATATAAAATGCCACTTCATTTCTGCATTGTTCAATCATTTGGATCAAGCCTACTGTTTACATAAAGACACAAAACTCCTGTAATACCTAGTGCAATTTACTATTAAAGAGTGCAGGTGGCAACACAAAGGCAGTGATGCACGGTATTGATATAGTATGATGACAGGTTCCGGCAATTACATGCGTTTTCCTATTAATGCAATTATTATTGCCATCATCAGTATCTTAATCCAGGTTAATCCAACAAACGAGTGATGATCAGACCAGGAGTTTAGTTTTCCTTAAGGTGCAGTGTAAGAGGCTAGACCATTTCCAGACCAAACAATCCTAAATTCAGAACAGCAGCCTGGACCACAAGGCTGCCATCAGGTGTAGGCAATGAAAGACACGAGTAGTGGCCTGGGGGCTTTCAATGACCCACTTCCCACTACATCTTTCCCTCATACAGGAAGGCTGGGTGGAATTACACGCATAGCTTAATGTAAAATAAATAAATAAACTACAAAAAAAAACATGTAGGTGATGATTAACCAGAGGAGTGTGAAAAAAAGAACTTTCCAAAAATTCACATCTTGACTGGCAAATTGACATGATATTCGCTGAATTGCGTTAGGCTACACTGTTTCACATTGTCAGTTTGAAATGGTGACATGTTAACAACTTACCCGTATCTTTGCACAGCTGACATCCTCTTAACGTTCTTATGCTATTGATATTCTCCAATAAATGACGTTTTTGGCAGACGTTTGCTCGCTTTTCTTCAACTAGCAACCGGTTTCCTGTAAAACGAAGGGAGAGTTGTCTGTGCAGTAAGTGAGGTGAAGTCCTTTGCCATGGGGTAGCCGACCTATCGACACGCGTTTTCTGAGCGTTTCTGAGCAGGGGCAGGTGTAGCGAGGCTCGTCAGGTTGCGCTTGGCAGTAGCATGATTGCAAAGCTCTTGTAAAATTGCTTAGGGTCTGACAATTATCTTGAGAAGGTCTCAATGAAGACATTAGTTCGTCCCCTCCGATCCCACCAAAAACAGGGTTGCTCTTTTACGTACCGTTCAGTCAAAGCGTAGAACTATGGTGCTGCAATAATGTGCAGTCTGTTTGAAAGCGTACGGCTACTTTTGGGAAACATCCTCGTGCCCTCCAAAACACAGACCAGGTTGAAGTTACACTATAATTTATTGATTATTTGATTCATAATGCACAATCAACAAAATAATTAGTGACTCAGTGAACATAAAAAACCCAACCTTTATAAATGTGCCTGAGAAAAGACACCACACACAATTGGATAGGGATTGATCAAGCCTGTTGTACAGAAAGTTGACACTACAGTTGTCTACAATTACGTTCCCCTTTTTTACCCAGTATTCTTCATTACTAGCTGGGTGACTTTAGATGGGAGTTGGATTGTTCAGGAAAAGCAGAACAGAAATGCAAGAGCATGAGAGCAGGGATCCAGCAAGTGCTGAAGGACCGACAATGTGAAAATGCATGTTGAGGGAAGACTTCGGCAGGTGCCATTGGCTAATGTAATAGTCACATCTGCCTAGGACCTTAGTGCATTATCCTATGGTGCTTTGGAAGGATTACTGTTGACTGCCAGCAATTGTCTACCCAGTACTCCAAGCCCCCACGCTGCCACATTCAGTCGCAAAATATGATGTTGTTATCTGCATCAGGAGCTGAGTGTGCGTTCTTCTTCGTATTGGACATATTGTCTCCCCCCTTCCCTCCCTACCCCCTTGCAAACAGGACATATTGTCTCCTCCCTCCCTACCCCCTTGCAAACAGGACATATTGTCTCCCCCCTTCCCTCCCCCCCCGCAGACAGGACATATTGTCTCCCCCCTCCCCCCTGCAGACAGTCATTGAAAAGGGAGAGCGATGGAGGGAGAGGGGTAGAGGTAGAATACTCCTCTTTCTGACACCATATCAACTCACAGCTCCTTATCTTTCCCATTTGCAGCCCAGCAGACAATTACTAGAGTGGCTTTTATTCACAATGATACAACACTCAATTAGTCTCCCACACCCACGTATTCTGTCAGTGCTCTTTGGAGAAGAAGCACAGGAGACACAGCAGAGGTTCATTAAAGGCTTGCAGATGACTTGTCCAAGGTTTTGTTTCCAACCAGTAAATTCTGCTGTAATAAGAAAGGCGAAATGTTAGTATTTTTTATGGTTGTTGTTTTGTGCGTTTATGGGTTACAGGGTAGTTCTATTTGTGTTTAAATGTGTTTTTCTGTAGGTTATGTAGAGAACTATATTAATACAGTACATTTAGTATTTGGGGGGCACTGTGCTGTACTTCAAATGCATTACTCTACTTCCCCACCATCTTGAAGGTAATCAGTATTTCTATATTTTACTTCGCTCTGGATAAGAGCGTCTGCTAAAGGACTAAATGTTTACCAGAGAAACATTCTAACATTTGTACTTACACACAATGATCACCTGGAAACCAAAAGTCTGTTTCCCTTGGTTACAGTCCATGTTCATTATGGTCTGACAAACTATTATTGCAGTGCCACCAACAATCAAATTACATTTCTCTGTGGGATCTGTCTGAGAGCCTCACCTGACAAACTCATGAACTGCTTCCTCATGAACCACCCAGACAGGAGGTCCAACTTAACTATCGTTATGTTGATAGAGTCCTCAGTGGAGCCATTCAGCTGCAACATGTGCTGTTGGTTTATTTTCTTTGCCAGTAGTGAGTCCAGGGCTCCATTATGGGGAAGCATTTGACAGAAATGTCGTCATTTGTCCATCTATTGACTCACACTTAAAGTGGCCAAGACAACTTCAGTGTCTTTCGGAGAAGTCAGGAGGATTGATGTTCTCTCCTGGCTTGCTGCACCATTCCAATCACCAATATAATTACAAAAGGTCTATTTGCTGGAGAAGATCTGCCTTCGACAGGAATGTTTTTGATGGATGTCTGCTCCTTGAGGTTTTCCCCCTCACATGTTGTAAATATGAGTTTGAAACACTTGTCATTGTCAGCTCATCTGTTTTTTCATCTGGCTTTTTTTCTTACCACAGCATATATTTACAAGATCACATATTTCCCCCCCTGAGAGTGTGAAGTCAGCAGCCTAGCTCTAATGTCTTTCATATTTCAGCTTGATGGGCATCGATGGCACCGCACACTCCTCTCCCACACTTTTTGATTATTGCACTAAGCCCGGTTCCTGCAGACACAGCGATGCTGTAGGGATTTGCCACCCAGGGAGATGCTACCCCTCTATATGCTTTTTAAACCTATATATTTATTTCCGTTTCAGTCCTTATCCAGACTAGGCTGCTTTACCTGGGGCGGCTGTGGCTGTGGCTCAGGGGGTAGAGAGGGTTGTCTGTTAATCGCAAGGTTGGCGGTTCGATCCCCGACTCCTCCTAGGTCATGTGCCGAAGTATCCTTGAGCAAGACTCTGAACCCCAAGTTGCTCCCGATTGGCGCCTTGCATGGTAGCTCGCTGCCGTCGGTATGTGTGAGTGAGAGTATGAATGGGTGAATGAGAGGAAAACATTGTAAAGCGCTTTGAGTGCCGCTAAGGTAGAAAAGCGCTATATAAATGCAGTCCATTTACCTGAAGTTCAAGAAGGTTTAGCTTCCTCTGTGTTGCCTTCATAAAATTACATTTGATTCTAGCTGGGATGAAATTGGGTGCACGTGTGTGTGTGTGTGTGTGTGTGTGTGTGTGTGTGTGTGTGTGTGTGTGTGCGTGCGTGCGAGCGTGCGAGTGAGTGGGTGTTTGTGTGTTCGAGAAAGAGGCTTTGTGTGAGAGAGACAGGGGGTAGAGAGAGAGAGCGAGAGAAAGAGAGAGAGATTAGAAGCAGAGATGCAGGCAGAGATCAAGAACCAGATCCAGAACAAACAAACACCCCTAACAACACACCCAAGGCTTACCTCCTCATCCTGATGGACTTTCTTAGGAACACTACTTTTATGTGGTAATCAGGTAGTCCCAGCTGTCCTTCGTGTTATTAATGCGCTAGCCTCAGACACCCTGAGCACAGATCAATGGCCACTTTGTCATGGTGCGCTGAGAGCTCTTATTCTATAGCATTGATTGGCTAGTGAGAGGCCAGGACCTAACAGCCCGCAGCAGAGGAGCTTCCACTCGTGAGATGAGTAATTATTGACCTCGTGAGGGGGATAAACGGGCTCACCCTGGCTTAGTGAACGGATACTGTACTGGAAGGATGCCACTGATAACTTTCTTTTTGCTGTGCTCGGGCAAGTCGCTGAACAGCCAGAGTTGTGTATTGTACAATGAAGGACAGCTTTGCCACACATGCATCTTGTTGATCTTTTTCTCTAAGCTGTATTTGTGTGCACTCTGAATCACATTTAGTTTCTCATTGTTATGTGTGTTGTGGGCTCCATCCAGCAATTGATATGCTTAAGAACTAAGCTTCAGTGACCTGAAATAGCTCCACAATTGAATTTGATTCGGTCTGTGCTTATAATTCTAACACCCACAGTATTCTGAGGACATCATCATTTGGGTTTTTTCACATTTAGACTTGACAGTATGCTACAGAAAGAGGCTTCAGTCGATTCTCCGGAAACTTGCAAGTACAACTTTTTACTGTGATACTGAGGATCAAGAGTTATAGAAAGAAAAAGATAAGACCACTGACAGGGAAGATAATCTCACAGAACTACATGTTCCTATGTCATCTTCTTTCTTTTGGAAATGTTTTACGTATGTTCTACAAAGTCTCTGTTGAGGTTGTTTCCCAAACCTGACACTTTAGGTAAATGATATTGTTCACCTCTCACTCAAGATGGATGACAACTCATGTTCAGCCTGTAGTGTGTGATTTCTTATCTATCGCCAGGCACTGGTAGATGTTCAAGAGGCTTCGGAAGACAGTTCCATCTATTTGAGTTTGCTGCACACACATCTAGCACAGCTGGGGGGGGAACCACGGAAGGGGTCAACCAGAGTGCATTCGAGATATAATAACACTGAGCAGATAACAATACCAACAGTCCACTGTAAAACAGTTACCTTATCATATTCATGGAGATCACATGTTAAGGGAAGACTGTGTTGGAGAAAAATGACAGACGAGAACTCCCTCTAGTGATTAAATGTTGCACATCACCTAGACAGGCAACATAATGAAGAACTCCTCATTACTTGGAGAAAGATGAACTGGAAACCTTTAGATTTTCTTATGTTATGTGGAAAACATTTTTGTGTCTACAACCTGTGTTTGTGTCCTTATCTCAAGTTCTGTGCATTAGCCCTCATTCATGACCCAAGTAGGTCATGGGTAAATTGTATTTTAATGGCTAAAATGGAGATCTCTTTAAATACAGTTGTAATTAAATAAACTATTTGTAGAAGTAGTTGTAGTACTTATGAAGGTTGACCCCTACAATTCCACACAGGAAGACATGTGAGGAAGTATAAGTGAGAAATAAATTATATAACTCATAATTTAATATATCTCTAGATTTATACAGAATCGACTTTGAAATGTTTCTTTTAATTACATTTACATTTAGTCATTTAGCAGACACTCTTATCCAGAGCGACTTACTGTAAGTAAAGGGAAATTGCCCCGAGGCAAGTAGGGTGAAGTGCCTTGCCCAAGGACACAACGTCATTTTGACACGGCCGGGAATCGAACTGTCAACCTTCAGATTACTTGCCCGATTCCCTAACTGCTCAGCCAAACTCAAAAAAGTCGGTAATCCAAAATCCTCATATATTTATTTTCAATTTCCAAAAAACATACATTTAGTTTTCTTAATATTTAGAAACAATTCATTTACATCAAATACAGTTTTGAGCATCTTCAAGTTCCTTTCAGTAGCATCAAAAAGTTTTAAATATTTTTCCAGTGCAAAATAAATTGGTATCATCTACATTTTTTAACTCTTTATTAACATTATTTGCTATGATAGTTTTTCTTGATATGTAAAGAATTGCTTTTTGATCAGGATATTGTGATACAGACACCATTGGTTTTTGAAAGAATCAGATGCAGCTCCTCCATATGGTCACTAGGTGGAAGCAAAGAGCTGCCACACTGTGTTTTAGAGACAGAAATGTTTCATAATTACAAAACATTTGATCAATTATGGAAAACATTTTCATTTACCCTGAATATGCACAACTGTCATGCCAAATATTACCCAGTAAGCGGGAGCAAGCGACGGTTTATGGTTACTGTGAAAAAACAAAACAATACTTTCCTGCATTTAAACTTTCCGACCAGCTGTGAGATGATCCTCCTGGAGACCCCAGTGGAAAGTGGAAGCTTAAGGAAACCCCATCCTGTGCTCCATTTTCCACCTCAAGGTGAACATGAGCAGAACTACACTGGGCTGGGCCTGGGGCCTCACCACTGCCTGAGACTAACCACATAGCCATAAAGATTGGGTGTGTCTGCATTTCTGACACACCCATCTTAAATTACATCGAAAGTACAGTACATCTACAGTAAACAGTGCAGTGAAAACTAAATGTACATAGCAATCTATCACCCCTGACAGTCTAATTGTGCTGTTTGTACTGCCGTCGCTTTAAGGCTTAACAGAAGGACTTTTGGTTCTGAAGAGCTTTTGGATCCTTACTTCACCTGGAACAAGCCACCTGAACACAGGTAATAGAAAGTGAAAACAAAAAGATCATGTAAAAGTAGTACAGCACATGTTTGACAGAGAGCTCAAAGCAGGCGCCTGAAAATGTACTGTAAAGACATATACTTTAAAGGCACAGAAATAAAGACGGTTCATACAGTATGCTACTGGGTATGAAACGGCCGTCTCCAAGGACCCACAGGGACCAAGTCCTCCGCTATTAGCTTGCCAGTCACCATATACTCCAGAGACAGCATGTCCTGAAGTCCATTCACCCTAGAACAGTACAATAACTGCAAGGGGGGACATTTACAGAGTCCTTCCCTTAGAGTTTTCCTCTCCATTTTCTCCTGCCTTCACCTTTATGGTGAACTGTGAAATACCTCGTCATGTTCTATGCATGTGAGTGTGAAGTGGTCTGGAAGCCTGTGTTGATTTTAATAGCACCCGACAGCTCCCAGAACAAATGCCCCAGTTGCCAGAGGAAGAGGGCACTCGGCTGCACACCGATACTTTATTTATAGGTGTGGATCAGACAGAGGGAGGGTTCACAAGGTCATCCACCCTCAACACACGAGTATTTGTATTTTACACAGCAGCACTGCACTTTGGCAGAATCTCAAAAAGTCAGAAGCTCTTCCAGACAGGTCTTCAGGGAATACACAGCAGAAGTACTGTATGCAGCTCTTAATACCGGTCAGATTTTCTTTTCCTTTTTAAAAACTTTACACTTAAACTCTTACTTGTCAGTTCACATTAAGCAAGCACTCATATATATAGGTGATGTTTGGGGATTCTTCACTGTATGTGAGCTTTCTCTAGTGGTTTCATGCTTTGGCTTCTTTTTTTACAAATGTCGTCTTTATCGGTGTTAAATGTTTAGATGGAGATTATATCCGCTCATGATGAAGCTATTACTTGTCATCAGCGTTCAGCAACTAGATTACATTGTAGGCTGAGATACCTCTAAACCTTCCCATGCACTTCACAAATGTTTTAGAAAACAATTGTTAAATAATTGTTTCTCGATTAAAAAACAAACAAGTTTACAAGCTGGCAAGCATCTAAATTAATCGGTTTAATCTTATTTACACTTAGTATTTAGGTCCATCCTTCCTAATATTCCTTTGGAAAAACACTACCCAGACAACATAATATATACAATAATGACATTTTGCCCATATTTTATCATCACTAGGTTAACTGACATTGAAGCAAAATTAATTCCCACGTACATAAACTCGTCCCCAGAGATGTTCTGCCGTACACATTTGGGAGATATGAAAAGGCAACAGAACAATCAGGGATGGACAGAAAGTCCTCGAGCCACAGAACAATTACAAGGACACTTTAACCCTGACTTCATTACTTCCTCTTCTTTCCACACCTTTCCGTCCAGGCCACCAAGGCCCTGAACAATGCATAAAGAACCCAGTAACCTGTAGCTGTTGTCATGACAATAATTGACATTAGTGCACTTATGAAGAACAATGTGTTTGAGAGGATGTTTACGGATATAATTTTCACTGCCTTATGTGTGCATTTTGTTCTTAGAATGAAGTGGTTGGGTCTCCATGCTGATGTGTTATGGGGGTCGTAATCTTCAATATGACACTCAACCCATAGGAGTGTCAAGCAGAAATCATTCAATATTTTGTTTGTACGGTTGAATGGTAAGAAGGCAGTTAATCATTAGAAGTGCCCCAAATGCTTGATCCTTGCTCAAGCCAACATTATATTGACTGAGGCCTCTTTTCTCCGTCTATATCTGCATAAAACCTGATCAACTGTGACCAATAATTTCTCATGAAATTCCTGAAAGGAGTCGATTATGCAGCTCACCAAGACACAGAAAACCATAATTTCAGAGACATTCAGTTGATGTCAAGCGTATAAATCTTTAATGATGGGAGGCAGTGATGCATAATGAGTCATTTTTGTCAGCGCACTTAGCTAAGATCACATGACCTGCAAGACTGAAATGACCTGCTATGCCCGTAAAAATAGTTCATAGTGGATCAGGTGGTAAGTATGCAAAACATATTGTACAGCAATATCTGTAGTAGGAAAACAGGTAGGCTATGTTACTCGTATGGGAAATTATCGTGCACCCCCGCAAGAATAGAGTTTTTGTCTTTGGCCTGACTGCAGCCCTTGGGTTAACTTCAAAATCATTTTCCCTATTTCTGTTCCCTTTGAAACCCTGTTTTGTGTACTCCTTGGCAACCTTTGCACTACTAAGGCCGGACATACCGAGGAACTGACTGTCATGGTATTACACTACACAAGACATCCAAAGATTAGACTGATTAGTCAAATTAGGAGATGGAACTAAATACGAGTGAGGGGTAGCCATGCCAATGCAGCCCTGGTCTCTGGCCTTCTAGATATTCTTGGGCCAGCCTGAACAGAGGGGGGCGGGGCAAAGAGGTAGCAGCAGATGTGATTGGCTGTGTGGCAGAAGTTGCTAGTGATGGGTCGACCAGGAAGTTGACCCAGTTTGACCTCCAGGCATCTGATCTTCATGTGCATCTCCAGCTTCCTCCTTACTAGGGACACCTGAGTTTTAGGCTACTGCCTGGTCCAGTTGGATCCCGTTCATTAGCTTAATAGTACTGACCCAAGCACACAGTCTCTGCACATGGAACAGGCTTGCAATCCTTCTCACTCCTCTCCTGGGCTGAGAGAAGGCGGTGGAGGAAGAAGTTGATTGGTTGAAAACCCTGTGAGTTCAGGAGAGGTAAGCCAGTTTTGTATACCAGGAACATGGTCAAAGTGGTCATGATGAATAGGCTATATCATGATATAGGGTTAGGGGTGAGGTGGTCAAGGTGTGAGAGGAATGTGATTTGGGGCTTCTCCGAGTGACAGTTCCGACCTCTCACCTGTTAAGGAGGACTTGTTATGACCTTGCAAAATCTCCAGATTTGTCACTATAGGGAAGGTGAATCGCTAAATCGTCAACAACTAGACAATAACGAACGTTTTACGTTTAAATTGAAGCTGTAAAATCAATCAATCAGCCTGTGGGGCCTAATTGGTCTCGGCAGAAAAGCGTGAAAGGCTCAACTGCGGTGCATAAGCGACAAGTGCAGAAGAAACTTAAAATTATCAATTTTATCAACGGGGAAATATCACCAAGGGATCGGATTTAAAAAAACATTGTTATAGTTATTTATTACACTGAGGAAGCTTGTTTTTTTGTTGTTGTTTTTTTTTAAACTAAATCTTGGGTGAGACCCTTACATCTCTCTGGTCCCCCCGCCACCGCGGGGCTGCGGAGGCGTTTCTTAGGCGTCTCTTACTGCTTTCATGTGTTAAACTCAATACTTGGTCACATAGGCAGTCCCAACTAATTCACAAATAGGCCTACGCATTTTATTTCAAGTGCTCTCTGATTCCCCACAGCGATCAATACAGGGGCTGCAGTTCTGTGTTTTTTTTTCGAATCCATGTTGAAGTTTTTGCTCTCAGACTTGATCGCATTACCGCTGGTTGGGTCATTTCAGGCCAGTGCACGCGTTGCATCCAGAATCTCCGTGCTCCGAGGACCAAGCTGAGAGAATCCAACTGAAGACGGAATGCATTGGCATTGTGTGAGAAAATAATATTTGCGGACAAACTGCGTGGCCTATGTGGTATGTTGCCTTTTCTCATTTGAAACATGTGATAAAAGCACTCACGAACACTTGCAGTCGCCTACATGACGACGTATCAAGTCGACACTGACAGCAATTTACAGTCAATGAGGAATAGTATTCTACTGCTACTGTCTTTCTCAACTTTCTCACTGGTGTAGTTTGTCGAAATGAATTAATAAAACGCGAGCATACGTGGACACAATATTTTTGAGTCATTTCATGGCTTAAACTTGACGTCAGATTTGTAGGCTACATTAGGCTGTCTGGTTGATTTGTTACTTCATACCTAAGCTATCCACATTGTATGGATTTAGGCTACAGTAGTCAGTGTCAGCCAAATATTTCAAAGCGCTTAGGCTTTCTACTACGTCAATATTTACAAAAGGCTCGAAAATGTAGGTTATTTAGAATGCGTGTACACCTTTTGAAATAGGGTACACCACATCTGAAACCAAAAATAATAGGCTACACAGTCTCAAATACCATGCAAGGCAGGCTGGATGCATGACATGTCTGGTCAAGTATTTACATTATAAGCGGTGCATCCATGGAAATGGAAGCGGGAGTATTATGTGCATTGAGAGAATGTTCCCTGAAATGTTGTAGGCTACACATTGAAACCAATTGAAGCCATGATAACAACAACAAAAATCGGTACGATCTTAACGAGAAATGTAGGCTACTGTCCCTCGTGTGTTGCCGTAGATTGAATGTCTAATGTATCAGAATTTTCCGCGATCAGATTCTGCCGTTCTGGTGGGGGTATCTGAGGTCAATGCCTTCCTGCATGCCTGCCTGCCTGCCCAACGATGCCTTGTGAAAATTGAAGTCAATGTTTGCGATAATGTGGAAACACTACTGCAACTGATCTGATATTGTAAGTAAACAGAGTATTAGAAAACATATTTTTGTTGCTGTATAATTTACAAACGTAAAAACTTTACCAGCTTGCTGCGAAATAAACCTGTTTTAAAGCTTGGCTGTTTGCATTTTAGATAGCTGATGATTGCATAAATGATTCAAGTTTTTTTTCTTTCGAAATAATAACTGTTCGGTACAGTATCATGACTTATTTTTAGCTCAGTAGTTGCAGTCGTAGCCACAGAACACATGCAGCCACAATCGTGTGTGCCACGAAACCAAAGAGGATAGATAATGAACATTGATTGTATATATGCAATGATTACACCAGTCTCGTTCTGTGATGTAATTTATAATATTTTGTTGGACATTATTTGACGTAGGCTATTGACTAAATACATTTCCATGACATTTGATAAGAAGACTATATTTCCAAATCTGTGCATTCGATTCCGAGGTGGAGCCTGATCGTTTACAGAGTTTACGATTAGCCTGTTCTGATATCCCACATTCTGCAACATTTTAAAGGCAGGGTAGGCAATGTTTTTGAGAAGCACTTTTTGTCATATTCGCCAAAAGTAACTTCACTTCTTGATTGCAACCAATATATATAAAGGTTTGACGGTAATATGAAATATTTCATTCCGACATTTGTGGGCGTTGCAATACTGTAATAAACAAGACCAATCATTAAGGGGTACCCTGACTAGTGATTGGACTGGCTTAGCCTGGGACACACTGGTTGCGATCTGCTTCGAAGCGCCGCCTTTTTTCTTTCGGCGCCCATGTTACTAAATGGGACCGGCCACACTGGCTGCAAAGCCCATTGCCTGCCATCTGCAGCAATCGCGAGACGTTTGCGAAATCGCCTGCAGTATGATAAAATACACAATATTAGTTGATATATTTGAATAAAAAAACATGTTATTAAGATTGTACTTAATTAATAGTAGACTACAGTGAACATTTGTAAAGTTGTAGACTTTATAATTATTTGGTGGTTACCCTGGTGAAAACGAATGAAAATAAACTGATCTGTTGAGCCAACATGCCAGTAGTTGTTTTGTTTGTTTGAGAGAAATTAGTTGTTAGGCGTTGCACGCAACACACACGCGTGCAGAT
Source organism: Osmerus mordax (assembly GCF_038355195.1). Taxonomy (NCBI): domain Eukaryota; kingdom Metazoa; phylum Chordata; class Actinopteri; order Osmeriformes; family Osmeridae; genus Osmerus; species Osmerus mordax. Next base: position 6,802,136 of record NC_090067.1, read on the forward strand.
ATAGCCTACCGAGAGAGAACCCCCAAGTCGATTTCTAAAATCATCGAGAAATTCAAGGAGATGGACGACATCAAATTAATTCTCGAAGTTGAAAAGCACAGGGAGTTGTATGACCCCCAGCACCAATTTGACAAGGACAACGTAGATAAGGATCAATGCTGGTATATAGCCAATGCCATGTTTATGTACCATATCAGCGTAAAGGAAAGCTCAGAGTAGCTGAAAGGATTGGTGACCGGTGCGGAGAAATCCGTGCCTGGTGTGAACAGCTTTGAGCCAGTCGTAGCCGATCGTGGCGCTGCACGGCGCTTCCAGGCAGGCGCTGCACTGCGCTTCCATGTGTGTCCGAGGCGTTACCTCTCTGTCTACCCACCCTACTTACCTGCGCGCACTCTGCCCTGCACTCAATGCGAGTCTGTAGTTTTGTGGGAGTGGTTTTGAAGGGAGGGGGTGGTATATTTTGTGTCAAATAGAAGCTAAAATAGTTAGCTTCGCAAAACTTCCTTACCCTGCCTTTAAGAAGGCATAGATTACTTTTCAGTTTGTTTTCATCTTTGGGGTCAAATATAGGCCATATTTCTATGAATGCCAATATTGTGCAGTAGGCTACTGTAAGACAACAAAATATAGGACAAAATGCTAAATATTCATGAACTTCATGTTGAGACAATGCATCAGTGTAAGACTTTGATTAGGTGGACCTACAGTGTTCATCACTATATTATGGTTCATTGCTCAAACTGCTAACTCAAATCTTAAGACTTAACTTACTATCTCAATGCAATAGTGCACATATCCAATTGGAGTTCCATAAAACAAAGTAGATTTTATCTTAGTTCATTTGTATCTTTAGAATTCCTTTGAAATTCACAAAAATTGCACTGACACAGTGGTTTTATTCATAATAGTAAGATGGTTGAGATCAAGGGTAAATTCCAGACAGGAATCTCATTAGGAAATATGTCCTCTATTTAACACTTGCCTTTCAACATAATATTATTGTATACAGCATACTGTAGGAGAGGAACAATGTTCCACACATAAGCCTAAAGGGGTTTTCCCAATTTCTAATGCTTACCAACGGTTTGCCTCCCAATTTAGTTAAATTTGAAAGGTTAAGTTTTGGGTAGGCCACTGGGAAGGGTTAACAGCACTACTTGCCTGATCGCAATATTATTATTATTAAAATACCTTAATATACTTTTTTGTTGTATGTATTATACAGAGGGAGGACCTATGATATAAATTTTTTGGTATACATACTAAATGGTATTAAATCAGTTGGTGTGATCTGCTTTGACTAGAAATGATCTACGCTGTTAATATTGGCACCAGGCAACGACACAGCTTAGAACAGTGGTCTCGGACTGTGTACATGCGGCCTAGATATTCATTTAGCAGACACTTTCATCCAAAAGTGTACAAACACTCAATCCATAAGTTATACAGCGATGCAGGAGTGGAACCTTCAGAGGGTGTGAGACTCGAACCCAAAACATATTGTACACAATGCGCTGCAAAATATAACAATTTCCTTGGGCTTAGTGCCATTATAATATAGTGCACTGTGGGATAACCCCTTATCTGAGCCACCCAGGAGACACCTTATCAAACTCTTTTAATTAGTTTAATTGGTTAATTCAGTCAACATCATCAGACTTTTTATGAGGCCGGGTGTAGTAAGCTTGCCTGAGGTATCAAACTTTGCCCTTTAAAACCGTGTGCATTATGTCAAGAGTCAGTTCAGTTTATGCTTCAGTGAGAAAATCAATAAGGAAACATTCATCTTTATGAATGTGTGACTAAAGGGTGGAGGATTATTGGATGATTTATGTTTACATGCAGGGTTTTAGTGGGTTGTCACTTGTTTAAGGTCTGGCGTGTCAGAGACCTGGTCCCTCGAAGCAGACAATAATTAGGCTATCTGTTTCTTTTACTTTCTGATTGTAGTTGTGGGGATGAAAGGAAGGGTTTGCAGGAGATGTTCATTTTCCTGTGAATTAATTTGTGCTTTTTCTGCTCCAGACTATATTATAAAAAATATATATAATTTACAAACCCAAAGAGTCCTTTTATTTCCCTGTGGGTGGTTTTTCTGTGAATCACGTGTTTCCTCAAGCAGCTGGCTTTCCCATAAAGCAAAGTAAAATATGGATAACAGTTCAAGGTTAAAATTATTCCACTAGTTTGAAGTTAAGAGTTTTGCCAAATAAGTATGCTTATTTAGATGTATCAAAGTAAAAATATCAAACTGCATTTACCTTAAGTTCGGGCAAATATACTGTGTGGGAAAGAGAAGAATGACTCTCTAGGCCTATGCTATACCCCTTGCAGTATTGCAGTAACCCATACTCACTCAATGGGTGCCCTTTCCAAACTAGTCGATGTCTAATGTTTGGATATCTGTCAATGATCTCTACATTTTGATCTACCAGGTCAGTTACTGAGTATCACTACAGTCTTCATAAGTCTGTCACAAACACACAGTTCATACTTGTTGATGACGTTAAACCATTTTCTAAAATGGCTGGATTGCCAGTGAAAGAAGGAGCTGATGTGTCACCTTTCTGGTCAAGAGTAACCGTGGTTGTTTTTTGAGACCAACAGCATGTTAACCTTTGACCTTTTAAAGTGTTACAAAGTCCATATAGAAACTCTTATGCCCCTACTCTTATTAAGATGCATACAGTTTATATTATGTCTTCTGATGGGTTCGGTTAGCCTGAGAACAATGTAAATGTTGCTGTAGCAGATTGGTCTGGTCACCCTCCCATTCAAAAAGATTTCCCTCTGTCATGAAAGTGCTAGAACAATCACCATCATTTAAATAAAGGGGGTGGGTTTTGATGCGATGACTGTACAGAGGAGCGTCGTAAGAGGGATTAAGTAAAGGAATTTAAGATGAACAAGATATAATCTTGAGCAGATTTGTAGTTGTGTCATATTGTTACTTCCTCAATAAGAAGACTACAGTACAGCAGCATTGGATAATGAAGGGTTTAAGAAAAAACACTTTGCTGTTTTTGTAAAACATTTAAGCCATATGTGAAGATAAGTGATGTGGCCTTTGCATTGAATATCTTAACACATTTTTAAAGTGGCTTGTATTATTCATGAAGTAGCCGATTCATTAGTATTGGGAAATAACATGTGGATCACTCCTGCCAGAATTGTATTAATTGTCCATTTCAGCAGAATTAAGACCTATTAGAACTGCAGTGTTTGCTGACGTAGCCCCCCCCCCTCCTGTTCTGAGAGTGGTTACTATTTTTTTTTAAAACATGCCTGTAGGGTAATTTATGAATGTTGTAGCAAAAAAATATTTTGTCCAGAAAGCAAACATGTTGTTACAGGTTGGATCTTATTGGCATGTGAAGATGAACCCACAGAATAGCCCAGAAGACTGTTCAGTCTTCTCTCTCCGAAAGGGGTTTGGATGCCATGCAACGAGCTTTGGTTTGGCAAAATATGATGCTAAAAGAATTGATGTTTGTGTTGTAAAGAAGAACGGCAATTTGACATGAATGAACAGGGGATATGGAAACATCTCTGTTTGTGTTCTTTCCAGAACTAAAGGGCAGCTTGTTAGAGGTCCCATCTACCCAACTGAAACAAAATAATTTGCAGTCATTTAACCCAACCTGTGTTCACAGAAGCTTGCTCTGTTGGGTTTAATAGATGTTTCAAGCCCATACCTGAAAAAAGGCAGAGATTCAGTAAATTTAGCGAAACTAAGACACAACCCTTCAAAACTTAATTCTTCTCGTGTAAACAAAAAGGGTAAAGGTCTTTTTTCTGCTGTAAAACTGTTGAAAACAAAACTGATTACTCATTCTTCTTCTCGTCTGTCTGTTTACTGTCCTCGTCCATTCTACGTGCCCTGTTTGGAGTTCTGCAGTTCAGTTTTCTGTTGTTGAAATCCTAAACCCCACGCTTCATTGAGTCAGAGCCATATCTCATCTGATCATAGCCCGGTGCACCACAGGATTCTCGAAGTTGTTTGACCAGCTAGGTATGCACCACGCAGCTGTCAGAAACAACTGCTCAGCACACTTGCTCTCACATTCACGTTTAGCGAGTGTAGCTCTCTACTTCGCCAATGTTCAATGTTGGAAGCAACTTCAGCAATATTTGGCTGTGCGCTCTATGAGATGAATGTATTGTTTGTCCCCAGTAAGAACATTTGTACTTTGGGAAACTTTTGTAGACCTAATGCTTTCAGGGTAGAGTTTAATACCTTCATGTGCTTGTAACTGAAGTAATCAAAGCTTACCTTTTCAGACCTAAGGAGTATAACTTTCAGGAAAACTGAAAATGTTACTTGCAACAGTGCCTACGACATGTTCAGCTTTAAATGGTTTGTGTGGCTGTGTAGAATGCTTGGATATTACATTATTTAATGTAGTACAGGCTTCCATTTGACAGTCAGTTTTTTCTACAATGCTAATCTGCTGTTTTCCATACACTCCCACACTCTTGCTTAGAAGAAAAACATTCAGCTCTTTTTTTCTCTCTGTATCTAGCCTCTGTCTTACTCTATCTTTCTTTACTCATTTTCCTTCTCAGCTTTTTTGCATAAAGCGCAAAGGATTGGTGTATTACCATATTTGAAATTTCTCTGAAATGAAAACAAAAGACTGTTTTGAAACAGATTTATTAACGTAGGACTTTGGAAACATTTGCAAACTAGCAGCATGCTGCTCTCCATTTAAAAGTCTCCATCAGTCTTTCACAGCCTTCACATTTTCAGACACACCATGACTGATGTATGGGAAGATGAGGAAAGGTTTTGTGTTGAGATCCCAACTACACTGGAGGCCCAGGGACTCCAGAGGCTTGTTTACCCAGAAGTTTGTTGCAGTCTCCCAGGGAGAAAGCAATGTTTGTGTGTCTGTAGATAGAAGGCCACATCAAGCTAATTTAATTTGAAGAGAATCCGAGCAATTAAATGATAAACCCAAATCTGATGAAAATGGCTCGGATGAAAACATGTTTTTGTTCGAAGCACAAGGGGTTAGACTGAAGCTTTTGGTGCCTCTGGCTCTTTCCCCAAACCCAAGCCTAAACTGTGTCCCTTGTGAGATCTTAGACTGACCACAAGCAGATATTAATATTTAGTTCTTCAGCTAATCTTTTTGAAAATAAAGTTTTGAACCCGTCCCGTAGTAGACGCTTCAGAGCCGAGCCCATTGTAATGTGAATGAATTATTTTCGGAATTTTTGTTGTTGTTGGAAAATAAAACATATGTCAGACATTACAGCAGAAGCTAGTGCTGTTGGAGAAAACAGCTTTTTGAGAGAACCTGTTAAGAGTGATCTTAACATGGTCTGGTCATGGTAACATTTGCTAGACAGTGTAAACCAAAACAGTAGGGTATCTCTTTAAAAAACGTAGTGATCAAAATCAATAGAAGTCAATTGTACATCACTCAGAGATTTCTGTTGGCCATTACTGATTAAACTTCACTGCTCTATGCTTTGGTCAAGCATTTGTCAGTGAATGTGGAGGTCAGTTTTTCCGTTTACATCTTAAATTGCTGCACAGCAATCATTGAAACATCAGCTTTGTGGGTTGCTGAAGTTTTCATTCAAACGCAACACCGGAATCACCCCATCTCCACGGGGATAATGACAGTCAGGCCTTGCAGTCCTGATAGATGATCAGAGCAGTCCAGATCAGAAGACAATGACAATGCAGAGATATCATTTGAATTTGTATGATTAATGGATTCTGCTTTGTGTGCTGTTCTTGCCAGAGGTCATTTATATCCCCAGTATTTGCAAAATGTTGTACATTTACGTCCACATACAGTACAGGAACGAAGACCCATTTGTGTTAAAAGAAGTTCTGTTTCTTGTTTACTCCACTCCCTCACTTTTCACCTGAGCCTGTTGAACGGCAGCTGTTTGGGTAGATGTTTGGCATGTTGTTGACAAGAGGTGGTAGGGCACGTAACTCCTCATTTGAAAGACATCTCTGTTCTTTAGGAGAGTCTGATAGTGGCTCTGTAATTAATGCACCTCCTCCTTTTGTACTCCCTGCTCAAGTTGCAAAGGTCACATCAAACAGCAGGTTAAAATGCCTATTAGCTGCTGTTTGTCAATCCTCAACTGTACAGCTGCAGTTTAACAATGCCATGTAAACAGATAAGCGTACTAATATGACTGAACATTCTGAAGTTCAATGTAATTGTTCTAGGTTATAGTCGACCCCTTTAGCTTTTGTTTGCACAGCTATCAGAGTTCAAAGTTCCCAGAAATAATTAAACCTACATGTTTTGACAAGACTTGCAGTTGTGCAAGTTTTTAGGAGTTATGTGCAATACCTTGAATAAGCAAAGCACTGTTTGTCAACATAATCAGATCCAACATCACCAGAGCTAAGCCTAGGACTACATGACAGTACAGAAGAAGTACACAGCCTTCCTCTGTTGAAGGATGTGAATGCCTTACCATCAACTTTCAGCAGCACCAATCTCTCATTATCACTCATAGACAAGAGGTTGCAGGCCGTTGGCATGCCCCAAGAGTACGTACATATAACTACAACTGCATGGCTGTATGTGTTCCAAGCTTCAGACAGGGACCCTGGTGTGGTGGTGGGACAGACTAATGCTACCTGCGAGGGGCTTAACAGCACACAGAGGCTGCTGTTGCACTGTGTTTACTGGAAGAGGGGAAGAGGGGACAAGGCTGAATTATTGAGAGAGAGAGAGAGAGAGAGAGAGATGTAAAAGCCTTCATCTTCACTTTTCTGCCCCTGCATCTCTATGGTGCACTCTTAGTGGGAGGTCAGTCAGGGTAAGGGAGCTATGATTGCCTCTGTTGAAATAAGATGAGAAATAAGATTGGCAAAAATAAACAAATGAAAGAACTTTGCACTAGATTTGTAAAAGTGGCACTGAATTGTATCATTCCAAAAGGCTATATTTGGACACATGCTACTGTAGTTATGCTATGGTTTCCCTAAACAGCGAGAATAGTGTTTTGGAATAAAATGTTTCAGTCAAGTTAAAATAGCCTGTGATAGGACTTACTTGGAGTTTGCCACAAAAGGATAGGTCTCTGAGCATTCAGGTGTCCTGTGCTGTGGTGTGCTGTTATCGGGAACATAGTGTCTGGCATTTTCACTTTTGGGACATTATAAATCTTGCTTACATCAGTGTGACATTTGTGTACCAGTGTGTTGAACTATGAGGGGTCCTTAGATTGAGTGGTTGCTGTAGTTACCCCGGCTGGCATCATGCCTTCACCTTTAAGAAAGGCTCGCAGCCCCTGGCTGGTGGTGTGTCTCATTACGTAAGAGCCTGGCTGATCGTCCAAAGCATTGTGGCCCCTGCCCTGTCCCCTGCCCTGTCCCCTGCCCTGTCCCCTGCCCTGTCCCCTGCCCTGTCCCCTGCCCTGTCCCCTGCCCTGTCCTCTGCCCTGTCCCCTGCCCTGTCCCCTGCCCTGTCCCCTGCCCTGTCCCCTGCCCTGTCCCCTGCCCTGTCCCCTGCCCTGTCCCCTGCCCTGTCCCCTGCCAACATGCACTGGACGTGTCTTCACCTCTTGCTTCACAGGGCCCTCTGGACATGGCTATGTTTGCAAAACACTCTCTCAGGCTCAATTTCTCTCTCAATTCCAGTTTATTGTCTTACAGGATACGCAAGTATACAAGTAAAATGAAAAGCTTTGTGCCGCTGAGCTACCTACAGTGCAGTTATAACAATAAAAGATAAAATATTAATAATTAAAATAAAACTATATTAGACACAATACTCACTGACCAATGTAATGAAACAGAGAGGGTAGGCAGTTGCAAGGTGGTAATAATAAGTGCAAATGTGCAAAAAGTCTATGCTGGGCAGTGCAGTACTCAGACTGTAAAGTCGTGATGTGCAGGAAGGAGGTGGGGGGGTAATAACAGTCTGTTTCAGAAGGGAGGTGGGGGGGGGGGTAGTTATCTGTTCAGGAGTCTGATGGCCTGGAGATAGAAGCTGTCCTGTAGTCGAATTGTTCTGGAACTAATGCTGCGGTGCCGCTTGCCAGATGGTAGCACTGTGAACAGTTCGTGGTTGGGGTGGTTGGGGTCGCCGATGATCTTCCTGGCCTTTGACAGGCACCGCCTGGTGTAGATGTCTTGTAGGGAGGGAAGTTCACCTCATGTGATGCGCTGCGCTGACCGCATCACCCTCTGAAGTGCTTTGCGGTTCAGCTCAGTGCAGTTTCCATACCAGGCAGGGATGCAACCAGTCAGGACGTTTTCTATGGTGCAGCTGTAGAAGGACTTTAGGATGCCGGGACTCATGCCGAACTTCGTGGAAGATGCCCCGTTGGGGCCTTTTTCACCACATGTTAGGTGTGTGTGTGGCCCATGTCAGGTCCTCTGCGTTGTGAACACCGAAGAACTGTAAGCTGGTTACCCTCTCCACTGCCGCTCTGTGGATGGTGATGGGGGCGTGCTCCCCCCTCTGCTTCCTGAAGCCCACGATCAGCTGCTTGGTTTTGCTGACGTTTAGGAAAGGTCGTTCTCCTGGCACCAGTGGGTCAGGGTGTCGAGCTCCCCTCTGTAGGCTGGCTCGTCGTCACTGGAGATCAGGCCTATCACCGTCGTATCGTCAGCAAACTTGATGACCATGTTGTTGGAGTGTTGCGTGGCCGTGCAGTGGTGGGTGTACAGGGAGTTCAGGAGGGGACTCAGCACACAGCCTTGTGGGGCCCCCGTATTTAGAGTCAGTGTGGTAGAGGTGGTGTTTCCTGTCGCACTCACACACAGTTCCCACCTCTACGTCTTTCTCTTAATCGCAGCCTCTCTCTCTCTCTCTCTTAGTCGAACGATGACCATCTGCTGTGCTCTCTGTAATATTGCCTCAGCAATTTCTGTCTGTCTCTATCCTCTCTATCCCTCTCTGTTCCTCTCCTTTTTGCTCTCCCACTTTCACAAATGTTTTCTCTCCCCTCCCTACTTTTTTTGACTGTTTCCTCTAATAGTGGAATGATCTGAAATAGCTGCTTCTCTACCATGTTTTTGTCTGCAACTTTGCTTTTAACCAACCAGCACCAACCCCGCCCCCCCCCTCCCCCCAACCCCCCGGGTCCAGAAATCCAGACGGACTGGCCCATACAAAAGGATTACTGGTCCTGTGAGTCTACTCAGAATGCATTTTGAAGGGCCTTGTTTCCTGTGTGACCAAATGTGTCTGGGTTTATGACAGACAATCTGCCTAGGTTTTTTTTTCTAAACCACGGGACTGGGGATTGGTCGGTTTGAAAGTAATCATTTAACTCGTGTTGGTTATTTTACTTGAATGGTATTAGTACGGAACAGCATAAGTCTTCTACCTTCTTTTAAGATTTGTGAATAATGACATACTGTGGTGTCCAGGCTGATTAGCAGACATAGCCTATGTTTTTGAATATAGCTGTTCCATGTGGGTACTATTTTTGTGACCTCAATCTACAGCATATTATACATGCAAATGGTTCCTGTGCTATCTCTTTGAAATGCCTGTTTTGCTTGGATCATTCCTTAGCAGGGCTCTCAAGACTCACGCATTTGCCGTGAGACTCTCGCATTTCAACCAGCTCACACGCTCTCACGCAACACCTTGTATTTCTCACGCTGAGAAATCCTTTCACTTGTTCCGCTATATACAATTAATGGATGAGGCACAGGCATACAGAGGTAAGTTTTCTGCCGAGTTAACAGCTGTCTTGAGTTATACAGAGTTAAATGCCACAGGCATGGTATTGGTGATGTAATGACAGGTATGATAATGTCACGCCAAACTTTTGATAAAACTTGAGAGCCCTTCCTTAGCTGTATAACCTTTTCAGCCAGATGAATGTGTAGTCCTGGCTTCCAAACGCAACAGCGTATACCATTTTAGGAGAATTATACAGATTGTTGAGAAAATTCTCATGACAGCTGATTCCTTTGTTTTTCTCTTATCTGCTAATGAAGTCCCTAAGGCAGGCATGCTGTACTACTGCTATGTTAGAGCGCTCCACTACTTAGTAGTCTTATCCAAAATGGGTTATAATGTTTCAATGCCTCAGTACTTTCTAAACCAATTAAAAAATGCAATGAAGCCATTTATGTCCATTTACAGTTTCTACTGTGATTAACAACCTGTTGTATTGCCACAATTTTGTTTTAGAGTCACCTATACTTGAGTTCTTTTAAATCCTGAGATAATTGTTAGTTCAAGAATTGGACAGCTCAACCTTAATAATATTGACCTTCGAAATGTCACAATACCCAGTGTGTATGTAATAAATGTAGTCACTGAGGGGGTAGTGTTATCTGACTCTTGTGGTGGGCCTCAAGGGGTACAGACGGCCAGAGGCCAGGAAACGAATGCACTGGCAAGATATATTAGTGGTTATTAACTTTGGTCACCCAGATTTCCTCTCAGGTGCACTATTGTATTCCGCAATTCTATAAGCAATTTTATAAGTAGATGCTACCACGAGTAGGATCTTCCCATGAGCGGGTACAGGTACTGCACAGAAAAGCAACACAGGAAAAGCAGTCCTGTCTGTACACAGAGACCACCTTCTTGTTCTCCAGCTGTGCATGCAGCTTCAGCTGGACCTGCCTCCCTGGTCTAGGTTCATGCAGACAGAGTGCACACACCTGAATGAGCACACCACAGGCTGCTATGGCCCACAGAAGGAAGGGGAGAGAGGGAGAGGGGCAGAGCACAGGGAACATGGGGCAAGGGGAGAGAGGGAGAGGGGCAGAGCACAGGGAACATGGGGCAAGGGGAGAGAGGGAGAGGGGCAGAGCACAGGGAACATGGGACAAGGGGAGAGAGGGAGAGGGGCAGAGCACAGGGAACATGGGACAAGGGGAGAGAGGGAGAGGGGCAGAGCACAGGGAACATGGGGCAAGGGGAGAGAGGGAGAGGGGCAGAGCACAGGGAACATGGGACAAGGGGAGAGAGGGAGAGGGGCAGAGCACAGGGAACATGGGGCAAGGGGACAGAGGGAGAGGGGCAGAGCACAGGGAACATGGGACAAGGGGAGAGAGGGAGAGGGGCAGAGCACAGGGAACATGGGACAAGGGGAGAGAGGGAGAGGGGCAGAGCACAGGGAACATGGGACAAGGGGAGAGAGGGAGAGGGGCAGAGCACAGGGAACATGGGACAAGGGGAGAGAGGGAGAGGGGCAGAGCACAGGGAACATGGGACATCAGCAGGCCCAACAACATGAGGCATCTCAGCACAGTGTGTCCTGGCTGGCTGAAAGTACCAATTGGGCCAGATGAAACCGAGCCCTGTCTGCAGCTGTTGTGGAAGCATGCTGCTCTCTTCCTCTATGGCATGGCCTAGATTCACCAAATTGGATGCACTCACTTAGACCAACTGCATGTTATTTTTAAGGTTGCCTTTTTTTTAAAGATTCCAACGTTTTGAACGATCGCTAAATCCCAAACATTTATTGAGATTTTCTCTGGGTTCCTCAGGGAGGGGTTAGGACTCATTATTTTTGAGGTTGCCGTCTCCGCTAGCGCTCTTCCGCAGGGACAGCACAGCACAGGGGGGAAATGACAGGCTGATGATTATCCTCACATATAATCTCAGTCTCATTTTACTGCATTAGAAGTTGCCCCGAACCAGAAACGCTCCTTGTAAATTCTGACCCTGAGATGTCTCTGAAGACATAACCCTGAACCATGATGGCAAACCCCCAGTAGGAGACTGCCTGGGTGCATGCCTTGTTTGCACAACTTATTTATTGATACATGTTTGTATATCTGGGGCCAGTAAAGGTTTACTTACTGCACATGTTCAACAAGTAAGAAGTGTTGTAGGATTTAATTATTGCCGGTGCGGTATTAATACGGGATTACATCTGAGATGTGGGTAAAGGTAAGTGTACATGAGCTGAAACATAAGCTCCTTAGTTAAATAAACGATAAAAAGAACTAGTCTCGCAGTACTGGCTCTGGAGTACTCTTAGTGGACAGGGAACATGTTCCTGATGTTAAAGGAACGTTTATTTGGATTCCTGTCCAGCTATGGTTGTACTCTGATTCGGCCTGTTTGAGATCACTGGAGTGGAATGTCAACAGTGACCCTGCTGGTCATTTCACATGTGATTATTGTTTGATTCTCCTTTTGTTTGCTTTGGAGAAAGGGGACTGGAAAATACTCAGCCCAGATATTTAGAGTCTTCTCTGACCTTGCAATGTTCTCTGACCTGCAGGGTATTGGGAAAACAACTGTGATCTTCAGTTTGAGTATAGCAAGTAAGACTATTATACATTTGATACAGTTTATCAAATGTATAATGTAATATGTGCCTGTTATCATACATATTGTCGAAATTAAAGCATATATGAGAGCAAAACACATTTTTACATATCTAGCTTCCAATTTAGGCTAGCATTGCACAATTTTCCTTATTAAACACACATTGTTCTAGATTTGAGTAGACAAAAAACTTCATCCACAAACTCCCCCCTCTTTTTTTCTCGTGCTGGCCAGTGCCAAGGGTTGTCTAAAAAACAAAAACTCAAGTAAAAAAGACTAGATTGTAGATACAGTACATGGAAAAAACATTTTGGCGTCGCCCAAAAAAATGTGTTCTGCTCCAAAAGTTGGATTTCCTTCAAGCACAAGAGAGACAGAGGAGAAGAGAGGGGGGGGAGTGAGGGCTGAGAAGGAGGGGTGAACGAAGTAGTGTGTGAATGAGGGAGATAGACAAGCATCTTGTTAAAGTGTTCTTCTGAACGCTTAGGTCCCGAAGGCGACAGTGTCACACTCCAACCACGCAGACCCGGGCCAGACAAGTCATTTGGCGGGCGAGAGGGTAAAATGGAACAGGCTGTCTTTTCCTTTAAGCTAAACCATGGCACAGGAAGCTTTCTAATAACATGGTAGAGTTCATTGCTTTTAACGTGAGTATTTCTATTCTGGTTTCATGGTCTTAATTTCTGCCTCTGGATTTTTGGGACCAGTTTCCACCATCTATTTTCCCTTGAGATGTAGCTGTAGAAATGCCTATAAATGTAGAACTTTCATGTTTTTATTGTTGTCTGACCTCAACAGCCTTGATGATGTCAACAATAGTGTGTGTAAACATGTTTGGGTTCTCTTCAAGAATATAATGTTTTGGAATAAAATACTCACTTGTCTTCCATGTACAGCATTGGTAAGTAAGCCTTTTTCACATTCATGGTGTCTGGTTTATGTTGTTCAAGTTGTCTGTTCTTGAACAAAAAGTACCAGAGGAAGCCACATGGTAAAAGTGTACAAGCCCCAGTGTTGATTGAGAGCCAGCGGCATGATGGGAATCAGCTTTGGATCTCTTTCCTACAGCTCAGAAGGCCCCTCTGTGTACAAAGAGCTGCAAAAAGAATGCAGAGTGAAAGACAGGCATTCAAAGTTAAACACAAAACACAATATTTATGCTTCTAATTGGTATGATTATTTTGTTTTATTTCATTTGGGTGTCTCCTAGCAGCTACAGGGACTCTCGGGAAAACAATGGATCTGTGTATTGGCATACAGGTTGGGGCTGTGTCTGGCTTGGGTTTCATGTCTGTCTGAGGCCAAGATTTAGAGTCGAACATGCTCTATCTCTTGTAACATATAATATAGAGATAGCGCTTCCATTCCTTTGCCTAGCTTCATGCTTACATACTTAACATCGTTAAAGTTTCTCAAACGTTAGTTAGGTTATATGTGTGACAGACCCCAGGTGTTGGTTTTTGTGGCATGTGGCAGTGTATTGCACTCTAAACGCCAGTGCTGTGTGGGTGGTTCCAAGTAGTAACAATTTGCTAGCTGCCATGAAGCCAAACCTCAGGATGCATCCATCACATCTGTGCTCATCTTGCTCTGGTGTGAAGTGAACAGTCCTCGGTGGATGCTAGAGTGCTCCTCAAGCAGAGTCAACACTGGAACAGAATTATTACCGAGCCGCAAATAGAATAATTTCCCTTTGTTGTCTGTTCATTTAGTTTGTTATTGGTCAGGCCAATTGGCCATCTCCAGCTCCCCTGTATTGATGTGCTGATCAGCTGGGCTTAACTGGGTTGACAGCTGCTTTGTTTGTGCTCTGTCCCATCCCATGAGCACCATGTGCCCTTCATGTTCCTGTGTTCCTGCTTCTTTTCCCTCCCATATCTTAGTCCCAGTTGAAACTATGGTCTCAACAGAATGTGTATGGCAGCACCAGTTTGTCCCTGGAGTCACAGGAATGCTGGCTTGACTATGATATTATAAAGGTTCATGACACGGGTCTGTCAAGCTGTCTGTACTTGCAAAACGCAAGGGTTCACGAGAGCGCAAAGTTACGCTTTTACTGTATCTCTACTGTCTGACTTGAGCTATCCCACTTCATTCATTTGTAATGTTACCAAGCTAGTGACAAACCTGTTAATCATTGGTAAATACTTTTCACACAAACATAATGGACTCATTGGTTAGACCTAGGTTCACTGTTTTGAGGTACACAGGCCTACTTGTGTTTCTCTACTTGGAAACCGTTTACTGAAAACTTGAAGTGGATCTAATCCAGCTCTTTCCTCTCTTGCATTGCTGGCCTTGTAGTCCAGGCTTGACTAATGTACTGTACTGAGGGACAGTGAAATCATTATCCAATGGGTTGGTGGGTCCAGCTGTGAGGAGGAGATGAATCTGGAACTCTCACTTGAATCATGAGCCAGAGACAGAACTGTCAGCTTGCCAAATCTTTATGGTTCCAGAATTCAAAGAATTCAGCCAGTGGTTTAGGACTGATGTGACATCAGATTGTTGATTAGTTTTTTCCATGTAGGTGGAACTCTGGCAGTCCAGAGAGAGAGAGAGATAGAGACAGTGTACTCTGTACTGTAGCTATGACTGTTGTTGTTGTTTTGCATAAGATTGGCAAGCTTCCAAGCCAGCTAGCGTTCAGCTAACATAGTGTCCAGTTTTTTCTTCAGTAGACAAATACGGGTTGGTTATAGAGAGAATCCTATGGTGCCAGATTTCGCTGACCTATTTGCAATTTGGCAGCTGGTTGCATTCTCTCTTTTGAGACTTATGTAAAGGAGCGGTTTTAAGTTCTCCGTTTTTCAGCATGTGACTTGTCTCAGCCATTGGAGTTGAAGTGAACCTCTCTAGCTCTGCAGGGCCATGCTTGCAATAGTAATTCTTTCATGTATAATGTTTCTGAGTGATAGTATGTTTTTATTTGGTTGCATTCTTAGTTTTTTCTCACTTAGGATCTGAGTACTTCCTGTGCATCTGCCAAGAAACGTCCCCTTCGCCACTGGCCCTGCCGCGGCCCGCCTTGGGGGCCTTGGCCTGCCCCTCTGACTGTCTGTCTGGCCTGCCGTTTGTCTGCCTGTCTGTCTGCTTAACTGGCTGGCTGTCAGCCCTGTCTGTCTGGCCTGCCGTTTGTCTGCCTGTCTGTCTGCTTAACTGGCTGGCTGTCAGCCCTGTCTGTATGCCGGTCTGTCTGTCTGCCTGTCTATCTGCTCAACTGGCTGGTTGTCTGCCCTGCTCATGTGGCTGTCTGCCTGTCTGTCAGTCCCACTGTCTGCCTGTCTGTCTTTCCAGGTGAACCTCTCCCTCATACTGTTCACAATTGTCTGTGGAGCTCAGGTGTGTGGTGTGTACCTAACGGAATTGAAAACACAGGCCGCCCATGGTCTTAGACTGTCTGAATTTTGTCACTGTTTATGTACTTGGCTGTTAGGCTGTAACCCTCAGAAAATCATGGAAAATCATACGCGTTGTGTATTTTTGGACTTGTTAAAATAGACTGGTTAGGTTTTTATTAGTTTTTATTACATTTTGATTGAAGGAATGTATGAATATTGAATCATTCAAAGAGTATCGGTTGCAACAATATCCGTAGTTTCACTGGTTGATTGCCCTTTAAACAAATGCTCTTAAATGAATGCTATTTAAACAATTCGCTCTCTGAAACTCCCCTTATTTGTATGACAGTGATGACACACCGGGCGGGGCTTAGTGTTGTGAGAGGCAGACGGGGCATCAAGGGGTTGTACTGTTCTGCTGTAGTTAGCAGCTTCGGATGTTGGGTAACTGCACCTTGCCAGTATGAGCCTGACACCTGGTGACATACGCTGTGTCTGAATACCTTCCCTACAGGGGTCCCTAGGTCTGGTGGACACTGGAGACAGGTCTTCAAAGACACACTTTCTCGGCGTTGCACAACCACACACACACACACCCATTCGAGAAACACACAGTGGCAGCTCCATCATTAGTAGTCTGTGTCAGTTGCATGCAAAGAACTGGCCCAGGCACAGAGGCGTTGGGTGCCAGACAGTGTTTTGAGAGGGGATTGTGTGGGGGGGAATAGTTGGCACAACAGACAAGGTCAACCACAACAATGCCGTGGGTCAGCCACATGTGACATGACCATGGCATTCGCGGTCACACCCCTGCAATGAAGAGGGCCAATATCTCAGGAGTACACTAGACAGTACACTAGGAACTAGTGACTAGCCTACAGAAAGGCTGATGTCTGAGTTGACCAAATAACTCATGTTGGCGTACACATAAATGTGGATAGGTCCCATGAAACCAAATGGGAAGCATGTGATTGGCCAGAATTAGCACTGTGTCAAACACAACCGGATGATACGGAGAACAGCCAGCCTTGACTTTTTCCTTCCAGTGCTGCTAGGACGGCACCATGTGAAGGCTAAATGCAGAACCACCTGCTTTGTTACAGATGTGCAAAGAGAGGATGTCGTGATGTACAAACCAAGAAACCTGCTGACGCTGGCAGATTTCATTTCTCTATCCCCCCCCCCCAACCCCCCTTTTTCCGGCAGTCCACCCCCCCCCCCCACACACACACACACACATTATTTTTACCACTCCAAACAGCTTACTGCAGTATCCTAAAAGGCCCTGCGCGTGTCCTGAGTTGTCCTCTACTACCCAGCATGCAGTGCAGTGATCTGATGTCAGAGCTGGATGGGTGCACAGTGGTGATGAGGGAGAGGGAGGGTTGGATTGGGGGTGGGCTGGCAGACGGTCTGATGAGGATGCTGCCCTTTTTTCTCGTCCTCCCCCCTCCCACCACCACCACCAACCTACCCTGTTGCCGCCGGTTTGAAAATTAATCTTTCTCCCCTTCTGTCTGAAATTGTGTTGATGTGGATGAAAAGGTAAAAAAAAAAAAAAGAAGACTATCCTAGATGTTGCAGAGCAGTGTTTCAGAGATTGTGTTGTCCTCATCTGACCCACTCTCACAGCACTGGCAAACAGAGTGGCATGGAAGGGAGGGGGAGAGGGAGGGTTGGAGCGAGGCGCGAGCGAGGGAGGGAGGGATGAGTGTGTGGGCGGGATGAGGGGAAAACGGGATCATGCCTTTTAGACGATTCTCTTCGCTTTCTTCTGTCCAATGCCCCCGTGTAGGGTGTACTCCACACATGACTGCTTCTCCCAGCACTTTCTCTTGAGATCATTTCTGGAGCTTAGTGTCATAGGTTCCTCGACATATACGCCTCGTCAACCTCCCCCTCCCACTGCACACACACACACACACACACACACACACATCGTCAATCAGGACAAACATCACTCATTTATCCAACTGCTTTACATTAGGTTAAATGCTACTTTATACCGTGCCAGCATATACACAGGGTAAAACACTACATCCCATGTTGTGAAATGTCACCCAATGGAAATTCAACTCGGAGGTAGAGAATCAATCAAAAATGAATTTAAAAAACGCAGCCCACCTCCTGTAAGTTAGCTGAAGTGTTGTAGTGTCTGCAGTGACTGGTTTGCCTTTTATTTTTTCTGGGTGTCATTTTTCAAGCAGCCATTTTGTATCGCATCAGACAAATGTAAGCATGCTCTGCTGTTGAGATCTGCGGGGTAACAAGGCAGAGACAGACTAGCTGTGTCTGATTTATATAACCATAACACCACTCACATCTGGGGCACAAAAAGGGACCAGCTCTCTGGATCAGACCTGCAGACACAAGGCATGTTTGGCATTCAATCACTGGCCTGAAGCATAGACACACCCTGCTCGACAAAGGCATAACTACATTAAGACATGAAATCCGGGAAGTTATTTCCCCCTGCCTGTTATGAGATAGGATCAGGACACTTACTTTGGTGTCCTTTCATGTTATATTTTACAAGTTTGTCCCTACTGGTGCCTTTTGCATGGGTTGGCATGACCAGAACCACAAAAGCTGGCTTTCTAGAGGATTTTTTGAATATGGGTCAAGATGTTCTCAGATTGTCCTCAGACTAGGACAAATTTGTTTTCCCTTTGTTTGGTCATTAGCTCCTTGAATTGGTGAATTTCACTGTTGCATTCATAAAGATTACTTGCTCTTTGAGAAATAAATGTTTCACTACAAACATGGCCTATATTCTTGACTAATAACAAATGTTTCTCTTTCTCTCTGTCACTTTGTCTTTCTTACCCATACATTTTTATCTGGCACTCCCTCTGCATATCTTATTTGCAATACTTTATACTTAAGTGAGGGAGAGAAGGAGGAAGAGATATACAGGGAAAGGGAGACATAAGGAAGAATGAACACCCCCATTAGTCTTGTTGTTTAGTCTCATTACAAGTAATTACTGTTTGTCCATGAGCAATTTACTAGTCTGACCTGCCTCAGAATTGATGGTTGAAACTAATACTTTCCTTTTCTCTCTGTTGTACTTGCTCACATATAAACATGGACGTTCATCATTAGGCTCGCCTTGTGCAGCAAGAAAAGGTTTAGACATAGCTGTAAAACAGAAGGAAACTGTTGAAAGGGCTATTAGATCCTCTTTTCTTATCTGGTGAAGTATTTATTTGTTGTTGCCAGAGGTCAACGTGAGTAGAGAAGCTGCTTTGAATGTCTTTTATATGAAAACTGCAAATTTTCCATCTATCTATCTATGTTTTGAGATTTTACAGCTTGATGACGTGCCGCATGCCACATGTTTTCACCCTGGGACTGACGCATTTCGAGATGCTGGTGTGACAGATTTGGTTCATTAATACTGACGGGAACCTCTTCTTGTTGCAGGTTTGCGTCCGGAGGGAGCTTTATGGCGCCTCGAACCTGCCTGCTGTGAGACTTCACAGCTCCCTCCAGTAAGAATGGCCCTTTGTTACTCAAATTCACACAGCCTGTGTCCAGCACCTCACATCATACCCTACTCTGCCAAAAAAAAAAATTGTTGAGGAGAGCAAAGCATATTAGAGTACAAATAGAACAGATCACAGTAGAGTAGACGGTAGTGGATTACACCATAGCACAGTAGAACAAGAGTAGAGCATCGTGGAGTAGAGCATAGTAGAGTATAGAAGAACATTGTAGAGTCATGCATTGTGGAGCAAAGCTGGACAGAGCATAGAGTAGAGTAGAGCTACTAAAATGTATCCCCTTTACTGGCCCCTGTACACACAAATACTTACACAGACACACAAACCGACGTGCCCAGGCATGCAGACTCACACAGACACTCCAGAAAAGAAAGTCCACAGAAACACACACCTTATTACTTACTGTCACACAACATTGATTACATATATTCATTTCTGCTAGTTAGTCTTCCTCTAAATGTAATTAGAGCCAGGCTTGGGTAATAGCAGAGCATAAATCTGTCTGTGGTTTATGCTGTTAGAAAGAAGAATGTTTTTTAGGTGATAGTGTTGAATTTGTGGAAGATCAGACGGGTCGATATAAACTAATGACAGAACTGGCTGGCTCCCTAGATTTGAGCCTCTAAAAAACTAGTCGAGCAGATTCCTTCTACAGACGTTGCTTTGGTAGCTTCATGGAAAACGTTCTCTTGGCTTGGGCAATAGCTTGGCTCCTAGTATGTTATTATTTTTTCTGGGTCATTTAGATAAGATTAGGTCATTTAGATAGCGGTCAGGTTCATCACAACTCATGATTCAAGGCCTAAATCTATCTCACAAGAGATATCATCTTATGAATTCTGCAAAGCACAACAGGAACATTGAATGTGGGCTTTTACAAAACAAAAAAGCACTGCCTCTATATCTCCAATGAGATTTTCGGATGCGGCTATGTCTAGATGTTGGCTGAGCAACTAAATGTAATGTGATAAGGGTAGGACAGTCTACTCTACAAAGTCAAATCGTTGATTCTTTCATCAGCTGAATTATTTTTGATGAAAACACCATCTGCCACCATACTGTGATCTCTGTTGCCATGATGATGTGTCCTTACTACACTGTGCGTTTGATCCAACTCTGTATATTAAGTGTCAGAGAACGATTTCAGCCCAGTAGATCATATTTGTAAGATGGAGCTCGACTCTTATCAAAAGGACATCTGAAAACAGGGTGCACAGAGGGCAGGCCTCCGAGAGTGAAAACATAACCACCGGTTGGCACGGTATCGTAGATGCGTCATGCACTGTGACATTTCCACAAGCTGAGTACGTTGGAGAGTGTGAAGGCTGTGAAAAGTGGGCAACCTCACCTAAAAATAACATGTTCACCCAGTGTGTCTTATTGACTTGTGAACGTAGTCCAGGGTGAGCATGTGTGAGTTCATGTGAGATCTGTGGCGTGTTTCCACTGTTTGCTAATTGGTTGATTTCCACAGCATTATGCATTCAACTTTCAGAAGTGTCGTATTTATTCATTGAGCCGGAATAGAGTACCACAAACAACCAGTGCATTGTCTTAAATGTGCTCCTGAAAAAAAGCTTTTGATTCTCGTGCTGTTCTATTGTCCTAAACATCCTTTGATGTTTGCAAAAGCCTTCCATAGGGTGGAAGCGATGGACAAATATTCCAGCTGACATCTAAAACTGCTCTGGGGAGGTTCTTAGTGTCTCTGCATCCTGATGGGTAGAGTTCATTGGTAGAGCATTGGACTGTAGATCAAGAGGTCCCAGGTTCAAATGTCACTATATTCCTTTGGATAGGGGCGTCTGCTAAATGATTACATTATTATTATTATTATTATTAATAATGATATAATTATCATTATTATTATTATCTGGAGATATTTATAGCCCAGTTTCCCAGGCGTGGATTAAGCCTAGTCCTAGCCTAAAACCGTTTTTCAATGGAAATCTTCATAGAATGTTTCTCTCGCTTTTAGGACCAGTTGTAATCCATGTCTGGGGAACTGGGTGTGTCTGGGTGGGCCTTAGTGTCTATAGTGTAATGTTAATCGAGCAAGTAAGAATATTCTGTCATCATTTTTAAACCCACTGTACTGAAGCTTCATCCTACGTAGGGTTACCAACAAGCTCACCAAGAAGAGCCCATGCACACACCATCTCAGTGGTGTGTGCTATCTCCAAACATCTTGTGACTTCTTGGATTTCTCATTTATAATGCATTAGCTAACCTGGCATAGACCTGGCACAGGAGAACCCTTGTGTTCTCTGCTGCGTTCCACGGGGACTGGGGAAGGTCAAGGTAAAGTTCTGGCCTGTAAATAATGCAGCAGTTCCATACTTTATCGTTCTATAGAGCTTCGCTGACATCTTTTTATAAAGTCAAGTTCTTTCCCCCTAAAGGTCTTCTCCATTAAGAGTTCAAACAAGACTGTGTGAGACAGTTAGTGCACTTTTCTACAGGCAAGAGTGAAAAAAGAGGGGCTTATTGGAGTGAGTGCAATTCAACCCATTATGTTGTGGGCTCTATTCTGAACATTAGGCTGTATTGTGGTCCAATAATGCTGTGTGTTTGGCAAATAGGTCAGATCTCTATGTAACGGCTTGTTTGTAGAACAGCTTCTCTAGTTGACTGGCACAAGGGATTGAGTGCCTAGTACGATTCTTAATTCCAGTAAAAAACGGTAATTGTCTGTATTAGGTTTTGCTGAACTGAATATGAAGGATGTGGTTAGTACTGTCTGGTAGAAGAGGAAATACACCTTGGCTGTCTTTCAGAGCACCCCTCCTCTTCTGAACCCAGCACACTGTGTGCTTTTCTGTGTGTGTGATATAGTATTGCCTTACGCAACTGGACCTTTCCTTGGTGTTAGAGGGTGGGGCGCAGTGGAACGTTTTGAAGTCAGCGTTGAACCAGGCAGCGGAACAGGAAGTTGGCTCTGGACAAAGGCAGGGGAAGTGTGTGTCTGAAGAGGGTTGGGGGGGGGCTGTCAGGAAGCAGGGGGTCTGAGAGGACGAGGGTAAGTATGGATGCGCTAACGAGAGCGTAGGCCTGAACGTGTCTGTACTCATAGGTAGCATCAGGACAGCCCGAGATGATTCGGCTGCTTTCCAGCGCCATTGTTTACTGTAGCTTGCTGTCGTCATCGAAGCTCTCCCCCCGTGAAGACATTTCCAAATGAGTTCATCTTTATTTGCCCCAGGCTCCTTCAGAAAAAAATCTTACATGAAAGTAATCTTGTATCTCAGCGAGGAGAGGAGCGTGACTACACACGGTACGTGATCTTGAACAGCCCTTTTCCCTCCCCCCAACGAGGCTGTGCCATTCAGCGGAGCAGACCCAAAGATACACAAAGCCTCTTGGTATATTACCTGCCCTCTTCCCGACTCCCTCAAAGTAAAACACGGATTTTGAAGTGTAGAATGACACACCAATCTGCCTAACCCTGTCCTTTGTTAAATGGAGTTTGACAACATTTCTGCACCCCCTCTCCCCTTTCCGCCTCCTCTCTCACTGTCTAGATCTGGATCAAGTGTATTTACTCTCCAGCCAACAGTTCTCTGATCTTATCTGTTACTCATACACGTGTAAAGGTTTTAAAACGGATTTACTTACAGGACACAGTCTTTAATAGTGTCATTCAGTAAAGAGTTTAATGGCGACTCCTGTATCAACAACTACTTGTATCATTCTAATTTGGACTATCATTTGAATTTTGGGATATGAACACCACATTTGTTTATCTATTGCATCAGGAACAGATTCTTAATTTTGTTAGCCATAAATTCCCATGATTAATGCCTTATGCAAGAGCAGCGTAACTGTTTGCTGGCTCGCCACTTTGAAGGAGCTCTGACATGAGCGTTGCACCCCAAAAAATGTATTACTCAATAACTGTCATTTAGGAATGGTGTAGGCCTATATCATGTGGAACAGATGCTGGGTCACATGGACAAGACGTCTCAAAAAAGAAGAGAAAGCACAGTTTAGAAATGAGGCTCTTTGTGTTAAGAGATGTTTTCAATGCTCCTCTCTTATTCCCTCTCTGGAACTGCAGGGTGACTTCAAGCATCACTAAGTGAATTTAGTTTGTTCCGTAATGTGCTGAGATGAAAAATGGAAATTCACCAAAGCGCTCAAACCAAGAGATTTCTCTCTAAAACAAAAATGTTGTGGACAGGGAGAACTTTGCACACTGGCCCAGATTGAACAGTGGTTGACATCAATCTGATTGTTGGAGATTTTAAAAAGTTACACAAAGTATATGTTGCAGTTGTGTGTGTAACCGACGACATCCCATATTGGTCTCGCTGTTCCCAAGGTTAAAATGAGTGAGATTGTTCATAGACCCTTTAAATATGACAGTGCAGTTCTAGGGATGCAAGCTCATTCATTTAGCAACCATTTTGGTGAGATTTTTAAACTTGTTTCTTTTTAACTCTGCGTCCTTGAGCTGCGGGGCTAGGATGTGGGCCTTCCCAGCTGTCAGTACTTAGCTGGCCAATATGCATTTATTCCCATCATATATTTCAAACAAGCTGTAGAGGGTAGTAAGTGGACGTTTCAAGGGCAGTAAGACAAGTCGGGATAAAGAGAGCTAAAAAACGTGGCATGGCTCCAGGTTATGCTGTTGAGAAACCAAAAACAAACATGGAGTCTTTAACCTGCTATGAGTTTGGATTTGATTGTTCCTGCCATTTGCTCAATTTTCAGCTTGGTGTGACACTTCTAGTGATCTCATTCGTTTAGGAATTATATAATTCTCCTGCAGGTAAATGTGATATATACATGATATAGGCCTACACCATTCCTAAATTACAGTTATTGAGTAATATATTTTTGTAAAGCACATTTCCTTGTGAGGCAAATACAGTGAACGAATTGTCACCCTGCAAAGTATCACAGATAACATAGAAATATACTGCCTTGTACAGTAACTATTGTAAGTTTAGAGCAAAATGGCTTTTTGGTTCTCTTTTTTGCCGTATGAAAGGCTATTCCATTCACGGCCACTAGGTGTCCTTGTCAACATATTTTATAGCCAAATCCTCAGAATTTACCCCATCCTGCTGGAGTGAACACAACATCATAAACTGTTACGTCATCTTCCCACTGATACTCACTACACAATCCACAAAAACATGTACATGGAAGGAAGTTGTGGAGATAATGAAAACATTCTCTATCTTTTCCAGGCTAACATGTTTTAAATATCCCCTCTCTGGACAGCGAAATTCAGCACACAGAGGTGAGGAAATTTGTCATATATTTACCTATGTGTAATTCTTCAGCATTACACATGGTGCTGTCCGCCTTTTATATCAACAAGCTTTAGTTTTCCTTTTATTTGTTATTGTCCTCTTTACACAGGCCATGTCAAAAGTGTATGTCAAAAAAGCTGTGCTATTAAAGTACTTTACATGATCGTTGCAGTGAACATCTCTTCTTGCTCCCTTCCGCTCCCTTCCTTGTTGAATCCTTCCCGTCTCCCGCGTCTCCACAGACCGGTATCCCCATGTCTGTGGATACTCAGAGGATGAAGCGTAGACCTTAAACCCCAGCAGTATGTCAGGTAAGCATCCTTTGGGGCCTTCATGTGTCACCTACTAACAGACCTGGCAGATTCATGAATAATATTAAAGATGGCTCAGGAAATAACACATTTACTTTCAAGTTGTTTTTAAGTTAATTCAATTGACTTGAGGTCTCTAAAGTCAAAAGAGTCCCAAAAAATGTATCTTTTGACAGTGACAAGTACTGTCAAGTCTTGATGTTTGGCATATATCCTTCAGCAGCTGACGGATACCAGACTGACTGTGACTGGAATGGGTTCAGTAATTGACACACAGCCAGCGCTTGTACAGTATTGTTTTACCCACAGCAGTTCTGTATGTACTGCATGCAGTAACGAAGTCAACAACAGCCCACAGTCAGAAACCCTGCTCTTCTATACCAGCTCTCTAACTCCATGTGATGTCTCCATGTGTGTATTATTATCAAAATGATCATTTTGTCCATGTGAGTTTAATTGCCTAGACAATTGCAATGATGACGTGTTGTTGTGAACATTGAAAGAGATTCAACTGATGTCATGTGATTCTATTATGAAGTATGTTACCCAGAAGAACGTTTTTTATTAAGTGCCTCTCTGTTCATTTTAGACCAAGCAGACAATTGCACCCAGCACTGGAAACATGAGGTCATGCAAAATGGTAATATTCACCCTTCCTCTTAATTTCACTGTTTCTTAACTCAGGTTTGGGCTTTACACTAAAAGTGTGTTGATGTGGGATGGAGGGAGGATTTCGCCTGTTTGAAATACACATTTTGGTCAGGATTATCATTATTCTCAGGGAGGGTGGCAATTCTGTTGAATGATTTGTCCAGACAGTTGAACGAGTTGTGACTTGGACATGTCAACTTTTGAACACATGATACTTGCTGCAAGCTATTTTTACCACCCTATTTGAATAACTCATATCTGTGTCACTTTATGAATGTGCAGGGTCGTGTCTCTATGCAGATATTAAAACCCTATCGTTCTCACACGCAATCATTGAGCCCCATCCTCTCTGTTTATCAGTATCTCTATGTAAATATATGGGCATGGTCACACAAGGTCCTTCTCTTTCTTTTTCTCTTTTTGTTGTTCTTAGTTTTGTTTGTCTTTACGCACACACACAATACTACAACTGTTTGCTTGCTTTTTTTACTGTAACTGCCAAATGTTGGACTTTTTTGGGGGCTTCATTCCCACATCCAGTCAGTCAATTTAGGTACAGAATAATGTCATTCCAACAGAGCTTTTACTCCCAATTATAAAGGTTGACCTGGGGGGATTTCACCACTAAAACAGATTTGACAGATGGGTCAGAGATAATTCCTCTCAATCAACAAGCTCAGTAGGCTAACACTCATACTTACGATTGCTAATTTGCTCCATCTCACAATATTTCAGATTTAAGAGGATTATGATGGCAGCACATTCCAAGAAATGTCATTATGTCTTAGTATCTTTAGTGTATGTTTTCCCAGATGTCTGCTTACATTTAGTCATTCCCGATTCCCTAACCGCTCAGCCACCTGACTCCACTTTAGGGGTACATTATTATGCGTCCGTATTGCTTCCAGTGGGGGTGGGGGGGGTGGGGGTGGGGGGGGGGGGTGGGGGGGGGGGGGTGGGGGGGGGGGGTCATGACCAAGGATGTCTCCTGGCCAACACAATCTGCATAGGGAGAATCGGACTGATTGTGGCCTAGGTCGAGGGCGCCAACCCAGACCTACTCACACATTAACTTTCACCTACTACAGATATCACCACCCCCCCACCCCCATCCAACGCCTTCACCTGCTTGTTTCCCCAGGGTGGCTGGCGGGTCTGTGTCCAGCGCCTACCATGGCTGCAGGTCCAGATGCTGCTTGTCTACCCCCCCCCCCACTCCCCATTGCAAGTCACGTGTTTTTGTAAATGTTGTTGTGCTTATGTGCTGAGGTTTTTGTCTGTTCCCACACTGTACTCCTCTAGGAGCATTGTCTGGGTGTTGCCTTTTTCTCTCCTCCTCTCTCCTCATGTTATGCTGTAACTTTCTAGTCTCGTCCTGTCGACCCCCTTGTCATGTTTGTGTATTAGAAACTGCAAGTGGCAGCTCGGATCTAAGATGGATTCGAGAGACCGCAGATAGAGTGCGGCTAGTTTGGTAAACGTCCTGTCTACCCCCTTGTCATGTTTGTGTATTAGAAACTACAAGTGGCAGCTCGGATCTAAGATGGATTCGAGAGACCGCAGATAGAGTGCGGCTAGTTTGGTTTGTTAAACGTTTTAGATCAACACTTGTATTATTGTTTTTGTTGATTTTATGTAAAGCACTTTGAGCTGCAATTCTTGTATGAAAAGTGCTATATAAATAAAGTCTTACTTACTTACTTACACCGCCGTTGTGTATGTAGTCCAAATATTGAGGGATCCTTAGGGGCGCGAAAATAAACAATAATAATAATAATATATGTGAGAGAACAAAGGTTGTGCTCTTGCCGAAGGCAAGCACACCCAATAAAGTATATTGCATATTACGCACTTTGGAATATTAATTCCTGTAACTACAGGATCAAAACATCTGATCACCGGAAAGTCACTGAAAACACAGTAATATACCTGTGATGGTATCAAAGACATTGACACAACCACTAAAAGCCATAATAAGATTGGTCTTTAAGTCACGGGTGTCTCCTGGTGACTATTATTTTCCCCTGAGATCACCCTGATCTTTAAGGGGAAGATGCCCCAAGCCACTGTCCTCCTCAGGTAACTCCTTGTAGCTGGGGACATCTGGCTCAGGCCATCATGTCATTCCAGGCCCTGTCCCAGGCTAGAGAGATTTCTGCCTTCTGAAAACTGAACATGACCGGCTTTGAACCCCCAAGACCTTAAGTGATCAATCAAGCAGGGAATAAATATGTGGCAAAAGCCTTCATCGGGTCTAAATGGGAGGGAATGGCTCAGAGTGAGGCAGAATGCTGTATTCTACACGGGGAAACTAGATAAAGGAGAGCCAGCAACTGATGCTTTGTTAAACGAGGGATGATTATAAGGGCCAGGCTAAAAGTCCATATAAGGAACCAATGTAGTATTACGGCATCGGATCCATTGACCTGCTTGATCGTAGACAAGATATTTCCCCATGGATCAAGATTGGAATTTTATTAGGGATTGGCACATTTGGTTAAAAACCTTTCAACATTGGAAATAATATTTTGAACATTGACAGAGTGACCTCAACAAAAAAGACCCCGCTTTGGGTGAGTTTACATTTATAGGGGTCAAGAGGGGGATGTTTGCTTTTTTGGATATAAGTGATTTTTGTGTTTAAGAACAAAGGCATAATTTTTGTTTTAAAGCATTGCATGAATTAATAGTACTGTGAGATAATTAGCAACTTGATATGTCGAGCATATCAAGTTGCATATCAAGATGGTGTTTGTAGACACTATTTAGAATCTAGTGGTAAGCCAGGCAGTAAAGACTGAGTTTGGCATCATTGTTTGAATTGGAAATAAGAGTTAAGTAATTAATTGACCTGTCAGGCACATTGACTCATAAATCTCCTGACACAAATATTATCTTGGATATACATTTGATCAAATTGGATGAAACATATTTGCGCAAAGGAGGGAGTTTGAGAATATATTTTCGTTCACAAAGACCTGGGGGGTATTCCAGAAAGCAGGTTATGCAACATAACCGGGTAAGTTAACCCACCAGCTGATTCACAATGTTGCAGCAACTTACTGGCAATGTTGCTACAACGCTGGGTGTCAGCTGGGGAGTCAACTTACCCGGGTATGTCACATAACCTGCTTTCTGGAATACCCCCCTGACCATCCTTAATGATTACTTGTATACAAATATAAAGGCAACGAGGGTTGAGAGAAGGAAGACACATCTGGACTCATCTTTTTAAATGTATTTTTTCATTGTAAGCAAAACAGTTGTAAAATATTACTTAGTTGTATTGAAAGGAAGTCAGAAATGCGCAAGTGGCTTAATGAATGTACAATACAATATAAAGATAAAGAAGGGAGGATGTGGCAACGCAGATATTCTAACACCAGGCCAATTTAAAAGAACAGATTGCACAGTATTATCTTTGAGATGTTGTGTCTGATGTATAGTAAGAGGCAGTTTGTCTCTTAAATCCTCCAAGGCTACAACAACCAGATTAGATTATGGTGAGGACATCACCTCATTTTAAAAGTTAAACTGGTATCAGGAGCCCTTTACAAGCAGATTTGCCTCAAACGGCCTTGCTATTAACAGCTGCTCCGTGTTGATCGTGTTACTGTCTTATCCACAGTGTCTGATCTTGTAGAATACTTTTGTGTGAGGCCACCTTTTGTTACCAAATTCCAAATACCCATTTGAAATTGACCGCAACATATTTATAAAAGCAATGCATCGCTCTGTGGTATATCTCAGTTTATTTGTCGAAACAGATGTTGGTACCTACACATATGTAAACCATGTTAGGTACAAGCTTCATAAAAGGCCCTGCATCTAGGTTTAGTATATACAGACTATTTGTACTTTAATCCTGAAACATAATAGATACATTTAAATTCGTTTTTTTTTGTTTAACTCTCCCATAAGGCTTATCCTATGAATCATCATCAATATGGCAGAAGAAAGATTAACAGAAAATGTTGAACATTTTAACAGATTAGACAATTTAGTCAAATGTATTCTAGTAGGCTAGTTGTACAATTTTAAGTGTTGTCAGTGTATTTTAAACTAATTTTAAACTTTTTAAACTAGTTCACACTTAGTTAACTATAGTATCACATGTTTAATACTTTAGTGTTGTTAACCAGTCTGATACAATAGTAGTTAGGTGCTGTTGCTGACATGGTGAGATATGTTGATATCAGGTTGAAAAAGGTATTCGTAATAGTAATTAGTTGTGTTGTCCAGGTGTAATGTATCATTTCTTTTAAATGTCCTTTTATTCACAATTAGGTTGGTAGTTTCATTAAAAACATCTGGTTATGCAGCTTACACAGACATTATACTTCACTCATGAAGTTGTAATAAAATATTGCATCTTACAAAAGATACATTTACATTTAAAGATACATACTTAGAATAATGCAAAAAGCTTTGAGTTTGAGAACTTGCTTGTTTTGTTTTTTGCTTGAATGGAGAGACCACAGGAAGTCTTACATTGTCATATCTTTCTTACATGGTGGTGGGATATTACTACAGTAAAGATCCATATTGTAATGTCAAATAAAAAGACCTTAAGGATCTAATTAGGTGCTTGGACTAGGTTCACAGCCAGACCGCCAAATATTGATTACTGCACTGTCCAGACTGTTGTAAGTACCTCAATCTTCCCCAAAATGTTTTAGGGATTGATTTTCTATTCTTTCCTCATTATATTTGCTTGGGCGACACTTTAGATGGCAGTAAGGTACATTACGCAAAAGCTTTAATCTATGACATCGCCTTTGTCTGTTCCACTTCTAGGATTGGCAGTGTCAGATTAGAACCTCACAGTACATCCTCATAAATCTCTTTCCTAATTCGACGGTGTGGTGGCGGGTGGAGCAGTAACTAGGGGTGGGCCGAGGACTCACTATATAAGGGTCCATTCTCCAACATAAGGGCTGCCTCTGTAAACCCAAGTTTCTTTGTATTGAACGTTTTATTTATATTTTACTTTGTGTTACAGCATCGATTTAGCCTTTTGTTAACGCCTAACCTTAATTCCAAAGTGTTGAAGATTTATTTGGGTTGAATAGTTCTGGAAGTCCCATTTTATTTAGCCTTTCTTTACCTTTTTTATGTGGGTGCCTTTCGCATAACTTTGCGTAATGAATTACTCCATGTCTGACATGTATGAGATGCCCCATGGCGGAGGGGGGGGATACTCGGTTCCCGGTGGGGGAGAGTACTGTATGTACGGAGGTGAGGGGCCAGGGTTCAGTCACTGTGAGCCCCAGACAATGCACCATCCACCCTGCATGGAGTCGGCTTGGCCACCTAGCCAGCCATACAGCTGCTCTTATCAAGGGGGGGGGGCTGTGTTCAAAAGTGAGTTCTGCAGCATGGAGATCCCCGTCAGTCACTACCACCAGCCTGACTACTTTTCTGAAAACAAGCCTGACTTCTCCCACATGCAATGGATTCAAGGGCCACACAAGAAAGGTATGGCTGGCCAATAGTTTGATATTCGAGGTCGAGATGCACTTAGATGCAATGTTTGATGGCATGTCTCATTTAGATTTTGTGTGATAGAAGAAAGTTATCGTTCAGTGTAAGGAATTTGTTCCTTGTGAACTGAATGAATGCCCATGGCTCCATTGCCTTTTTTTCAGTTCAATATCTTTAAAGCTGTTTAGTTATTTTGGGTTCTGTGTCACTTAATTTATATTCACTAAACCATTAATAGCCTGTGTAGTTTGACATTTAACTGTGTTTTTCTTCTTAAATGTTCACTGTCAGTTCCAATTATATCACTGACATATTTGACTTAATCTTAAAACCTTTAATCCGGTACTTAAGGTGTTTGTTGTGGCATGAATGAGGACCTAAAGACCTGTTGAATCTTCTTTTGCAAAGTTACATGTTGAGGCTGGGGAGGGGGCGGGGGGGAGGTATTGATTGATGGAGTTGGTGAAGCAGTCTACAGACAAGAGGAACAGAAGGCGGGTCAAGTGAGCACTTGTCTTG
Organism: Osmerus mordax; assembly: GCF_038355195.1. Lineage (NCBI taxonomy): Eukaryota > Metazoa > Chordata > Actinopteri > Osmeriformes > Osmeridae > Osmerus > Osmerus mordax. Next base: position 6,833,448 of record NC_090067.1, read on the forward strand.
GACATGCTCTCGAATGATATTGATCATGTATTGACCCCATGGCCTAGAGGCCAAGGCCAGGACTCCCTCTCTGCACTTGTGTTCGTTCTTCCGCTCATTAATTCTATGAATTGTGACGTTCTCTTCTGCTGTAGTGGGGTCCATGTGTGAATGAAGTCAGCTGGAATTTATGAGTTTGTCTTGCTGAGGTAATGAATCCTAAAGGTATCTTGAGTCAACATTCCACACAGTGGAGACAATTCTAGTTCAAATTCAATCACTTATTTCCCCCCCCCAAATTTCGCCTGTTTTTTTAACCTGGTTTTTCTAATAACAAGTTATATTTTTTGGGCTAATTTACATTTTTATAAATGTCCTTTTGTTTAGGGTACATACCGAGTTATCTGGACAAGGATGAGCTTTGTGTAGTGTGTGGAGACAAAGCTACAGGATATCACTATCGCTGTATCACCTGTGAAGGTTGCAAGGTAAAGTTGACACTGGTCGTGAACTCTAATATCAGTGTTTCCCCTACAATTATATTAGGGGGGTGCCCCCCCAACGGCACCCCCCGCCCCCCCTGGAAAGTCAAGTAAAAAAATAAATATCTATATATATTTTTTAATATATATATATAGCGCTCGATCACAAAATAAGTCATTTAATGTTACCTTTCCTATAAAACAGGTATATAGCTTGCTCTTTTATTAAACAAACTACATGGCCTTATGTTATTTATCTTATTTACACGACAGCATGTAATTTCTGTCTCTACATGGTCTCCGTAACCCTAAAGCTGTTAACTTGGGGGAAACACTGGATATGTTTTACATGAGTTACAAAGGTCAAATGTAGTTGATAAAAATACATGAATAGAAAAATAAATGGTGATTGTGACAATTTGTCGCAGGGCTTCTTCCGACGGACAATCCAGAAGAATCTCAACCCTACATATGCATGTAAGTACGAGGGAAAATGCATAATCGACAAAGTGACCAGGAACCAGTGCCAGGAGTGTCGCTTCAAGAAGTGCATTGCAGTTGGCATGGCAACTGACTGTAAGTATTTTGCTGACTAAAAAAGCCTTTTCAGAGGAACACTGTAATTTTCCACAGCCAGGCTCCAGTTCCATTATGACATTACAGATTATCGTTATGTATTACTATATATAGTCCTTTTGTCTTTCTGAAGTGTGTGAAATTAGTTAACTTACTTTCTTGCAAATTATTTTTTTGAATACCCCTTGATGATACATTCCACCCCTCCCTTTTCTCATGCCTTTTCCCTCCCCCTCTGACTACGGATCCGTCAATTCCTGCCTCGTGCCCTCCCCTTCCCCTCCCCCTCTCCCTCCCCCCCCCAGTGGTGCTGGATGACGGTAAGCGACTGGCCAAGCGGAAGCTAATCGAGGAGAACAGGGAGCGTCGTCGGAAAGAGGAGCTGCAGAAGACAGTGTGGGACCGCCTTGAGCCCACGCAGGAGGAGTGGGACCTGATTCGCATGGTCACTGAGGCCCACATGGCAACAAATGCCCAGGGCAACCACTGGAAACAGAAGCGAAAATTTTTGGTGAGACGTCTCCTCCCTGACACGGCGTCCGAGTCTGTGCACATTCCCTGAATCCCACCCCTCCCCTCTGCCCGTCCATCCCTACCCACCCCAACCATATTCCCCAATGTTAATATCTCCATGTTTTTTGTATCTCCTTGTAGAGTGGGGAGAATTAGCTGGACGCTGGGAAAAGTGTGTTCGACGCAGCAGCACTAATTTAGAACGGAACATCTATTCTGTTACTTTCTTCCTTTAAGCAATGTCTTTAATCAGCAAAAGAAAACTACTAATAACTGCTTTTTTCATGTTCTGTTTGTGTCTGTAGACGTTTAGTTTCACATCTCACTCTTTACTAATTTTGTTTCTTTTTTACATCAAGTTTAATTAAAGTTTGTCTCAGCTTAACTATGCCGAGTTTTCATGGTGAGACGACAGATGAAACCAACTCAGTTCTCAAAAGCTGTTGAAAGCTTTGAAGTTACATACAAACGTTTTATAAACATGTATGACTATTTAATATAATTCTGTTATTAATTTAAACCTTGATGCAGAATAAAAACTGTTTATCTGCCAATGTAACCACTCTGAAAAAAGTTCAACTTGGGTTAAGTCTTGCCATGGAAACTCAACCTGCATTTCTGTTTTCATCTGGTTTCCTCTGCACCTCTTTCATCTGTCTTTAAACTTGTTTTGTTTTTTTTAGTTGGCTTGACATGGGTTCTTCATTGAAACTTCACAATTCCTGTTGATTGTCCAACAGGTCGAGGAAGCAATGCTACTTAATGAAATAACATGTAATTTATTCTATACCTCTGACCAGAGTGCAGTGGGGGTGAAGGAAACTAAGGTAAGAAACATACTGAGTTTATCATGTGATGCTAAAACCACACCTGCTATCTGTTAGTGATAGTGTAACATGCAGTATTGTATTATACTAAGTGTTGTGTTTTCGTAGCTCTCCGCCAGCTGGGACAGATTGACGGTGTACACAGGAGGAAAACTCCTAAGAAATTGCTATGCACAGTGTTTCACCTGCCTATTAATTCAAAGCCAAAGTGACACAAGTTGACAGGCTCTGTATAATTTTTTTCTCAATATTCTCAATATATTTCTCAATATTGGCTTCTTTGCTTTTAACACTCTAAGGTCTGTTTTAGCTTCTGTCTGATCAGAAGGGATCACATGAGTGTTTGACCCTAGATTTATGTAGCCGTCAACTGAAATGAGAAATTATGGCATAAATTCACTCACAATCATCCCACATTTAAGGATCCTCCTTCCCCGTCTCTCCCCTGAATCACATTCAGAGTGGCTGCCATACAGTTTGTTTTATGTCATGCTGTTACTTGTACCGTTTCACCGTTCTCACGCTTAGAGGAGGAGGAGAATGTGTTGTGTGTGTGTGTGCTGTCTTTTTTTGTTCATCATTTTACTGAATGTCACTATTGGACACCTGTTCACACACTGACCCAGTTCCTCCTTGTCGTTTCAGCCAGAGGACATTGGTCAAGGACCCATCATAAATGCACCTGAGGGAAGCAAAGTGGATATAGAAGCCTTCAGTCAGTTTACTAAAATTATCACCCCCGCCATCACCCGTGTGGTGGACTTTGCCAAAAAGCTGCCTATGTTCTGTGAGGTAAATATTTGTATATTTAGGTATAGGTATATACTTTTTCCGTGTACGGTACCAGTCCAGCCATTCAGCCTTAACTGTTGACTCTCTATGTTATGTGAATTAGCTGCCTTGTGAAGACCAGATCATCCTGTTAAAAGGCTGTTGCATGGAGATCATGTCGCTGCGGGCCGCCGTGCGCTACGACCCCGAGAGTGAGACGCTCACACTGAACGGAGAAATGGCCGTCACCCGTGGCCAGCTGAAGAACGGGGGCCTGGGAGTGGTCTCAGATGCCATCTTTGACCTTGGAGTGTCACTATCCTCCTTCAATCTGGATGACTCGGAGGTGGCTCTTCTGCAAGCTGTCATCCTCCTGTCATCCGGTAAGTCTCGGCCAAGAGCTCCATCAACTGTAATCTGGCAACCTTGCTTTTTTCTTTGCTGTGGAAAGTTTTATAGGTTTATACAGTAGGTCTCGAAAACACACCAATCACAGGATGTGTTATGGTCACAAAATTATCCCTAAAGGTACAATTGGTATGACTATTTCAGTGTATATAATGTACATAAACATGTTGTGTAAGCTAATGGGGTGCTGTTTCTCATATTTGAATCTATTTTATAATGTTACCAATTGGAGCTTTAAGCCTTTAACTTACTTACGTGGTAGTCAGGTGGCTGAGCGGTTAGGGAATCGGGCTAGTAATCAGAAGGTTGCTGGTTCGAGCAAAAATTAAGTTGTGTCCTTGGGCAAGGCACTTCACCCTACTTGCCTTGGGGGAATGTCCCTGTACTTACTGTAAGTCGCTCTGGATAAGAGCGACTGCTAAATGATTAAATGTAAATGGTAGTTGACAGTAGTTCTGCCTCATACATTTTTGTCTCAGATCACAAGGCATCCAAAAAGAAAAACATATTTCCCAAATTAAATGTTGAATTAAGGTGATTACAAATGGGGCTTGTCGTGCTGTGATGAGCAATTAAACCCTCTGGGGGCTTAATTGGTCTACTGGCCCATTTTTATGTGACAAATCAAAGCCAGTACCAGTCAATACTGCTAATCACTTCCATCCATAGTCGGTTTAAAGCACACTACACTAATATTTCAAACTATCATTGTACAGTATAGCTTTTCTAAAGACCAAGGAATTGAAATCACCAAAGGCCTGTTGTGAAGCCACTGTGAAAATCAATAACTTTATTCTGACCATATTAGCCTAGACATTGTCTGTGAAGACATTGATCTCTCCTCATGCCTCTTATGGCTTATTACTATCAAATCAATTGCAAATGTGATTACATCTGTTGGTCATTCTAATAAGCCAATCCAGTAGAGAGCATTTGGCCTTCATTTAGCTTGCTTTTACAACTATAATGTATTCAATATGGGATTTAGTCTCAGTTTAAATTATGATTATTGATATATTTCGTACATCTGTCTTCTGACAATGTTAGTTCAGTTTTAAAACCACAAACAGCCCAGTCAGACATTCTAACAATTGTCTGTCTGTCCTCAGATCGGCCAGGTCTGACAAGTGTGGAACGGATCGAGCGCTGTCAGGAGGAGTTCCTCCTGGCTTTTGAACATTACATCAACTACCGCAAACACAAGGTGGCCCACTTCTGGCCCAAGCTGCTGATGAAGGTGACAGACCTGAGGATGATCGGAGCATGCCACGCCAGCCGTTTCCTGCACATGAAGGTGGAATGTCCCACCGAGTTGTTCCCTCCACTCTTCCTGGAGGTGTTTGAGGACTGACCTGTGTGTGTGTGTGTGTGTGTGTGTGTCAATGTGTGTGTGTGTGCCTGTGAGAGCATGGATGGAGGGAACAGCTGCACGTCTCAATACAGTGAACTTCTATTAGCACTACTGAGTGTCACTTCATTCCATAGTTTAGGAGTACCTCTTGGCCTAATCTAGAATGGAACCATTCCTTACGATGCGGGTACATGTGAATAGAATTTGGGGTCTCTGTTTTTAAGATGTCCTCTCTCAGTTACAATTTGTGTTTGTTTTGTTTTAATTGTACAGTGGCTTATTGTTGATAATATTGACTCGATGTTGACAGCACTTATTTGGTCACAGGAACCATACAAATGTTGTTTCCTTTTGTATTCCGTTTAAAATGGACAGACTTCAACCTGACAGTCTAGTCTAGGACAGACAGGACATGTGGATTTGCCAGTTCACCTGTTTAGACCTGGTAGTAAGTAACACTACTCAAAAACTGTGCTTGCACTGTACCGAGCCTCAAGCATTTCTTTACAATTTGCCAGGCATGGAACAGATCATCCACTGACAATCACAACTCAAGGTTTGTTTCTCAGCTTGTCCCTCACACGGATGCAGGAATTAAGACAATCCTTTTAATGTTGTGTCTGTTTTGTGAGTGATGCCACACAGTGCCAAAACATTGTTCATCATACCTAATTATTGGGTCCTTAATTGGAAGGTCCCGGATGCATCTTTCAAACTGTCTCGTCTGTAGAAATGTGTTTTTCTGCCATTATAATACACTCACTATGTGACAAGAAATGTGTGTTTTAGTCCCACGAGCTGCAACACCTAGATGTGGTTTATGTCATGGAGCTAGTGTTGGGCTGGTGGGGGCCCAGGAACTCACTGACATGGGACATTTGCAAGTGGGATTCAAAAGCAATGTTGCCCAAATAAAATCACATGCAGTCAGCAGACTACAGTAAGGAAGCTATCGGGTAAAAACTAACCGTTTAGTTTGTGTTTCTTTTGTTGTTTTTCTATAAAACTTAGTATGATGTTATTTGCAAAATGACAAAAATGATAGGCTTTGTGTAAATGTATGTATTTGAACTCTTCTAGCTTCATACTACTCCTTAAAGCAGCTTGTGTTTTCTTTGAAGTGATGCCTTTAATTAAGCAATAGATTTGCTGCAGTTTTTGAATGACCAGGACCTCATACACCACACAAACCGTTTCTACTCAAAAGCAAATGCACAGACAATCAGAGAGCGAGAGAGAGAATAGCAGGGTCCAAGAGAACTCACTGGGCCAGTACTTTCAGTATAGATGAGTGTAACAGGTGACTTAACTCCTTCTGGAGGTTTGTTTTACAACAAAACACAGGGACAATCATGTGAATTTAGCACATATGTATGTGTATTCTAACAGTAAACAAGTTTTACCAAGCCTGCACATGTTCTATACATTAACTGAGGTAAAGGTCCATTTGTAGCAGAACATAACAGTTAAATATTGGATAACAATAAAGTTCAAGCAATTCCATTATGAACAACTGAACAAGGTGAGCTCCACAGCTTTACCTGGATTTAGGATCGTCTTTCAGAAAATGTCACCTATTTTGAAAAAATGCATCTTACTAATGTGACCATGTGGTACTTTCTCTCATAAGAAAGTTAAAGTTAGTTTGCATACACACCAATAACAAAGGTTGCACCATAGAAAAGCTATTTTACAGTACAAAGGAAAAAGGATGTATATTTTCAGACTACAGGATTTTTTACATATATTGTGCATATTATGATTATTTTATTGTTTTACATAAAAAAATAAAGATGTCTTTCTCTGAAATGAATTTTGAAACAACATTGTAGAGTCAGGCATACCAATCCATACCAATGTTTGTCCACAAGGGTATACTGAGCATAGAACTGTACTGTTAGTGCAAAACAGATACTACATCTGGATGGTTAGTGTTAATGAAGAGATTAATAAAACAAACTCCAATATGTAAGTATATACAAACAAAACAACACACCATAAAAATAACACAATCGTAAGTGTTGTCATGTCTGCCAGACCATTGTTTGTGATGTAGTAATTGTCCTTGATCATTATATTTGGATAACAGTCATGTAAAGAAAGGGGGTGTATGGGCATATGTTTTGAGGTTGAATCAGTGGCTGGAATTATGTGGTTTCCTAGCAAATATGTATTATTGCACATGGCTTTCATGCCAGAGCATTGCCTACATTTCATGTTTAGAAAGCGCTATAGCTTGGGTACCCTGGAAAAATAAGAAGTTGCACTTACAGAGATCATTTATTGATACTTTGGTCCTCATGAATATGTTTGCACTTAATGTGAATGGGCTCTTAAGAATAAAGATGGTTTGGGGAAATGTCTTCAGTTTTTGTCGTTGTTGCTGAAACCCCTCCCTTATTTTTTTTATCATGATGCATCGTCACCAGAGATCAATCTGGGACCAACATGACTTGTATGTAAATGTAACACCACACCCTGCTGGTTGAAAATGACAATGTCAGGACCCAACGTGACTTAACATACAGAGAAGAAACATAAGAATTTTACATTAGCTTACAGGGATGCTACTGACTCACATCTTTATTAACAATTGGTTACATTTCTGACTTGCTCTCATAGGCTCTCTTTTCCTTCAATGGATTACAGTCAAAATACTTATATTTCAATGTGAAAAATCACTGCTGCACATTTAAAGGTACAATACTTTAAATTCACATGGGTTTAATAGCAATAATCTAAGGATTTAAAATGAAAGGGAGGAAACCATCTAACACTTCTCCAGGTAGATACATGATACTGATGTCATGTTTATTTGAACAGCTTCACATATTTTCCTTCTAGTGAACATGAACCATATTTTGCAGAACAGGGGTTACACAACAGTATAATATGTATTTCTGTGGCTTGTGTACACACACACAACTGTGAAGTCTCGTTTTTTTTTTTTTTTTTACTTTCCAGACCACTAAGGATTTGGAACAGGGTTAACCGATAACCCCTCTCCTCCGGCTGACTTGCGTCTACGATTCCTGGTGCGTTTCTTCTCCTCGCCATCAGTCTTCCTCATATTCAGCGGCTGTGTGGGCAGCTTCTTCTTCTTCTTCTTCAGGCAGCTGAGAGGGTTAGGGTTCGAAATTTTCCTCTTCCTCTTCTTGCCACGCCGCTCCCCGTCCTGCCCGATGCCCACTTCCTCCTTCAGGCTGCGGATGCTCTGCTGCTGGGCTGGGGTGACCAGCTCCCCAAGCTGCACAGCCTGGACGTGGTTTAGGGATGCCTGGCTGGGCTTGTCAAGCACTATAGTGTTGAGGATAATATAGAGGAGAGGTACACCTGGGATCTTCTTTAAGCCTTCTGTTACTGCACGGTCCTAGAAATGAGATAGATGCTCGTAAGGGAAATCATCCAATGCACACATGCTTTATAGCTAGGTGGCACTATTGCCTACAAACAAGAAAACAAGAAATACCAAGCTGGTATACCAAATACCAGCTCTGGTGTGGTTAAACAACAGCACTTACCTGGGTGGCAACAAAGTAATGGTGAGGATTGGCCTCTTCCAGCATGGACAGCAGGCACTCTGAAGCTAGCACTGGGTTCTTGAAGTGCTTGCAGTTTCGGACCTGAAACCGTTGCAATATGAGTTTGGCTCCGTAAAGCTCTTTGCCGAGTGATTCCAGTTCCTTCATTGCGCAACTGTAGAGAAACATACAAATGCTCAATGCATACAACGTTGGACAGTACATTTAAAGCTAATCCTATGTAGTGAATGTATCTTTACTCTCCGTTTTGTTAGTGAGGATTTTGTAAACTAGCTACTTACTTCGTTGTACAAAGTTGCACTTCTCCCATTAAATACTTTGGCATTTGCTCTTTAATCTGAATCTTGTTTCTTAATGCTGCTTGACAGAATGTCCCATCGATGAGAATTTGAAAAGGCTCCCGAAAACTGAAGTTGAATTTATGGAAGCTAATTGTTTTCTTTGCTTGCTTTTGCCGTTTAATCTTCATTTTGATTTATTTAATAGTGTCCACCTCAGAATTGAAGATGTCCGTAAAATTACTAATGCAAGATGGAAATCTTGCATTCATATGTTTAATAACTTACAGTTTATTGTCCGTTTCTACACATTACGTGATAAATGTGAAATAAGGTAAGTACCAGCGTGGAGACAGGAGGATAAATAACACGAGAACGATATCGTGTTACATTAATCGTGACCGTGTAGAATGTTGTCGTTAGGAAGAAATGTTCCACGCAGCTTTACAAATTCAACCATCCTGGCCAGAATTAAAAGAATAAGAGAATATATTGACAACCAAGATAACGTTTAATTAAATAGTTACAGAAATATAATATTATTAACAATTGTACAGTTGAAAGGGAAACGTTTTTCAGCCTCCAAATTGGCCACATGGATATGAATGGGCCTACATGTTTAAACATTAAATATATAATATAATTGTGATTACTCAATTAAAGTGTTAGATTATCGTAAAAGTGTTTAGCACTAGCATTCCCTATGCATATCTAAAATCCAATATCAAGCTTAGAGTGTTTGTAATGATGTTGTATCATTATCAATGATACAACATTTAATGAACATGTGTGCGTTACATGCATGTATGTTTAATAGTTACATAAGTCATTACAATTATTAAGCTATATTATTTAATAAGAACGCTTTCTGTATAAACAGTCTGCTTCCTCCCCTCGCTCCAGCCTGATGTTTCTTCTACGGAAACGGAAGTGGTGGTTTTCAGGTACAGTCAGCAGTCAAGCTTCGAGCTCACGCCCGCCTGGTAGTGGCTTATTACTTTCAGTAAACAACTATGGCAGCCGCAGATCCCCGGTCCTCGAGTGACGGAGGACCTGCCAGCAGGGGAGGGTTCCCGGCCGAGGACAACAGTAATGAGGGCGACGGTCCCGGAGGTAGCGGTGGAGAGGGGGAACGCGAACGAGATCGTGCCACGTTTGAATGCAACATTTGTTTGGACACAGCAAGGGACGCTGTCATCAGTTTATGCGGCCACTTGTTCTGGTACGAGGCGGGGTAGACCTAGCTGACTAAATAACCATAAAATGTCATGTTTTGCAGAACGAGCCAGCGCTAACTACAGTGCACGGCGAAATGACGCCCTACCGAATTAGCTAGTTTGCGTGAATGTCAGGCACATATCAGTGTACTGTAACATGACTTTCCCATATGTCATAAATGATTAGCTAGGTCCCATACAGACAAACGTACTAGGTTAGCAACTAAGGCCAGTTCACACTGCCCATACAAACACCAACAACAGGGTTATATTGGTTTGGTGTGATATATCTGTTGGCGTTTGTTGAGGCAGTGTGAAAAGTATAGTGAGGAGGTCTTCTTTATTATCCCCGTGGGGAAATGTGTTAGCAATATTTCCAAACATTCACCCAACAACAGCCAACAGTACCAGAGTGTTTGTAATGTTTGGTGTTCATTTGGTGTTTGTTGGACATGACTAGCTTGCTTGGAGTGGGGGTTTGTTTACAGATTTGCTGCTGAGCTATTCGGGTGCTAGCTAGTGTGACATCCGTAATGAATTTGGCATTCATGCCTTTTTTTTTTACCGAATTTACCGATTCAGACCTTAACACAATCGTTATAGCATGGTTATACCTTATTGCCATTCGACCCAATATCGTTTTTACGAGATGTAGCCTATCATTGGACCCGCTCTCAAAGGATGTGTGTGTCTGTGTGCGCGCGCCCGTGCGTGCGTGCATGTCAATTCACGTTATGATGCGCGTCCAGTCCATAGTGGAAGAGTAAGAATAGAAGCAAAATATCCTCAATAGCAAAGTCGTTGTCTGCTCATCGCATATGATGATTCTCATCTGCTCCATGCAGTGTGATACTTAAACAGATGTTTATGTGCATCCAGTTGAATTGTAATTGTAAACTATATTTGGCATAAAACAAATAGAAAGTCAGTATTGGACTGTCTGGCATTGTCTGCTGTCTGTTTTGGTTCGATGTCAGCACAGTCCCTACATGAACTAGGCCTACCAATCCGACAAGCACCTGTCCAAACACCAAATTTGAACAACATAATGTGTAGGGGTGGGAATCGTTTGGTACCTCACAATTCGACTTGTATCGATTCTTGGGGTCACAAATCGATAAATCAATTCAATCAATTGCTAGAAGACTAAATCGCGATTCAAATGTGAATCGATTTTTTCCCCCACCCCTAATAATGTGTGAGGCAGGTGTCTCAGCCACCTGGAGTCAGGTGGCTGAGCGGTGAGGGAATCGGGCTAGTAATCTGAAGGTCGCCAGTTCGATTCCCGGTCATGCCAACTGACGTTGTGTCCTTGGGCAAGGCACTTCACCCTACTTGCCTCGGGGGAATGTCCCTGTACTTACTGTAAGTCGCTCTGGATAAGAGCGTCTGCTAAATGACTAAAATGTAAATGTAGTCATGTCACATGGTCCGGACAGGCTGTGCCAGTAGTGGAGGGTCCTCTTAGGCTGAATCTAATGGAAATCCTTTCTCTGTCCCATTATATTGTCTTGAATGTTTAAGACCTGCAGTTTGTCTTACATTCTGTTTTATTTTATATGCTAGAAACTTTTAACCATTCATGTCTTGATTGATAGGGTGTTTTTTTTTTATTTTACAGATAGTTTAACAGGTCACTGCTTCTATCTGTTTCATGTGTTGAAAGTGTACTCACTTTATAAAGCCATCTAAACATGCTAACAAGGAACTTTTGGAAGCCTTACCCTGTCCAAAACAGGGTTTTCCAGCTTATCAATGTGAAATATTTTCACTTTTGAGTCTAGATTTAGGTAATGTGAATGTTTGTTGATAACAAGTATGGGACATGTTTGAAAAGAGACTAATAATAACACTTTGCTGAGAACATACAGGGTAATGCATTATCTATTACTCATAGGTTACACGTAGAAATACATGATTAATGATTAAAACTTTTTAAAGCCTGCCTGTGTTGGCTTTTCCGTCTGCTTTCACCACAAAGTACCTAGTAGCTTTTCAGTTTGACAACATACTAATGGGAAGTCTGAGTAGGTGAAATTGAACTCCCTGTGCTGTAGTGAAAAAAGGCAACACTCGTATCTTCTCTTCTACTCACTACTAGCTAGCCTAACTTCACTACTGCTCCGTCTTCATGGCCTCATTTTCTAGATGGCCATAAACAAATTGATCCCCTCCAAAACGGAAAATAAAATTCAAATGCTTGATCTTTGATAACGAGATTGGATTACAGCCACCATTCTGCTCTCATGCACTCTGTGGTGGTAAGGTAACCATGGTTTTTGGAACCACCAATACAGTGGCAGGCGTTGCGTGTACCATCCTGCCCTCACACAAATCAGCAGGGCTAGCCGGCAGCAAAAGGCAATAGATACACTGACAGATGGAGGTAATTAATAGTAGCTGTGGGAAACAAAAATTCCTTTAGGTATGGGCTGTAGTATGGCAGTAATGTAGGGATACAATTAGGCCCAAATCAGATTTAAAGTATTTTAGAATTGCATGCTGAAAAATGTACAAGTTGGCAAGGTTTCTGGAAAATATGTTTTTACTGTTCCATTATTGATATCTCTCTGTTTTTCTGCTTTCAATAGCTGGCCCTGCCTCCACCAGGTAAGCCTATGTCCTCTGTGAAGTTCTATCTGGTTTCTTATCAGTGGTAAACGTCAGCAGTAGACACTACCTGGCTGAAACCATCTTTTCTTAATGTAACATGGCTTTCCTGTTACAGTTGACTGTAGCACTGCTTAAAGCTTACAATGTCCTCATGGTCTCTGAACCCCACTATTTACTATGGTGCTTCCTAACTTTGTTTTAGGTAATGTAGCATACCCTTAAAAAGCATTTCACTCCTACCTGGAGTACTGTTAATGCCTAAAATATCTTTATTTTAAGAATTAATTCAGCAGCAAGATTAATTCATTGGCTACAGTGAATTAATCTTTTTGTTTTTGTATCATCACCCAAAAAAACTGCAGCCTCCATGGCTAACACTAACATAGATTTAGTTGGCCCCTATGAACAAATTCTGACAGCCTTCTGTGGAAAAACCTCCCCAGTCATTTTAGGTACTGTGCGGATCATTGTTAATGGCCTGGTTGTTAATAACACATTGGCCAAGGTGTCTCTGTGTTTGTAGGGATGAAACCACATAGGATCATCTCACACGCTCACTATATTTGAACTCTGCACTCTCCCCTCTGCCTTCCTCTCCATCCTCTCAGTGGCTGGAAACACGGCCCAGCCGACAGCAGTGTCCTGTGTGTAAAGCTGGCATCAGCAGAGAGAAAGTCATCCCTCTCTATGGTAGAGGGAGCTCCAGTCAAGAGGATCCCAGGTACTATGTTTGTGTTTGTGTGTGTGTGTGTGTTTGTGTGTGTGTGTGTGAACCTGAGAAGGAGCTGAGAAGCTATTGGTTTCAGGTCATACGAACGAAAGTGAAAAGGAAATTTGCGTTCAGTCTGAGTGAGGACATGGAAGGAACGGATGTTGTTGTTTTGATTCCATCCAGGTTGAAAACTCCGCCCAGGCCTCAGGGTCAGAGAACAGAACCAGAAAGTAGAGGGGTGAGCATGTGTCTATGCGTGACATCATTTCCTCCTGAGCACTGACGTGTATAGGTACTTTGTAGACTATGTGTATGAGTGTTTGCTGGAGGTCTATGGGGCGCCCCAGGTAGGGACCTTGGTAGGCATCATCACTCCCTCTTCTGCCTCCTAGTCCCATCTGTCCTCTTTGACCTCCTCATCTTGTTTTTTCCTCCTCCAGCCCTTCCAGGGATTTGGGGACACTGGATTCCACATGTCGTTTGGGATCGGTGCTTTCCCATTCGGTTTCTTCACCACAGTCTTCAACACCAATGACACCTTCCACAGACCAGGTACAGTACACACGCATACATACATACATACATACATACATACATACATACATACATACATACATACATACATACATACATACATACATACATACATACATACATACATACACCCTCTCTCTTCTTCTCTTTCAAATGCACACACAGTTTATCATGCAGACTTACAAATGTATTTATATCTCTGAACAGATCCTCCATTTGCGGATGATCTCCAAGGCAACGGTAACCCCAACAACGGCAACAACAACTGGCAGGACTCCCTCTTCCTGTTTGTGGCCGTCTTCTTCTTCCTCTGGCTGCTGAGTGTGTGATGGAGGGAGGGAAAAGGAAGACAGCTGGAGGGATGGAACAACATAGGGATGGAGAAGTGGCAGAGGGAGGGATCACACATTCACTCACTCTCACACACACACACACATGCCTAGACAGACTTTGTGTCTGGGATTTATCAAATAAAGCTGTACCAGTATTTTGACAAGGGATAGGATAAGACTAGGACATTATTTTGCTCTCTCACAGGAGAAGAGATTCAGTACCAGAGACTATTTGGCACCCCCAAATGTGTGTTTGATCTCTTTCACTCACTATCAAAGTGAGTCTTAGTAGAGAAGAGTCCTGTCTAGATATATTGTCAGAGAGGGCACATCTCAGTCCACCTCCCCTTCCTTTTTTGGTGCACTTGCAGATGTATGCACACGCACTCCCGCACACACACACATTGTAGATGCACATTATAGGTGGTGGTGTTGAGGGGGGGGGGGGCTGGATTTAATAGATAAACTGGAATCTTTGTTAAGACAGTCATTGTAGTCAGTATTAAATGATTGGAATGTGTCCAGCTGAACATTAGGGAGTGTTCTACTGTTTGTGTGGCTATCTACTCTGAGTCTGACTTTTCAATAGAGACAAAGCCACAAGTCATAGTAAGATATAGCCCACATAATATCAAGACTCATAGCTCATTTGGCTTTTATTAATAAGTAAAATATTAATAACATGGTTTTAACCCCTTTAAGGGATTTTCGGGTTGAATTCTTGTATATTAGTGATATGAGAAAAAGACTGAAACCGTGCCAGAAAAAGACACTGTTGACTTCTAAAGGCCAAAGACTAGCAACACATTTGGGTAGTTCTGTTTATAATGTAACAAATTATGGGAATAATTCATTGTCCATAAATAACAAACTCTTAATTTAAGAACACTGTTGATCCTATTGTACTGATATATCCACATTTTATATATATTCTCTTAACAAACTGCCATTGCACTGTGAAGCTATGTGGACAGACTTAGTAATAATGATGAGATCAACTGAGACAATGGACTACACGTGGGTATTATATGTAGTTAATTCTCTCTTCAGTAGGTCATCCAGGCAGTTTAATGCTGTATAAACAGATAGGGCGGTGGGCTATGGGTGGAAAAGGCTGTGTACTGTACCTGTGTAGACAGCTGGCACTGTAGGAGCAGATTTCAACCCCAGACCCGCCAGTATTACTGTGCTGGTCGCTGTTTCAGGAGCTCTAGATAGAGGATGAGGACAAGAAGGGGTGAGACGGTACAGTGTTCATCTGCAGTTTGGTGTTGGTGAATGCGTTGTAATTCCAAGTCAGAAATATGTTGATTTTGAACGCCTGAATTTGAATGGTAATCATGAATTACAGTGAAATTGCCTGTGTGGCAAAACAAAAAAAACTCTAGATCTTATTGTAAAGAGTTTTCTCCTGATTGTATGTCTTGTGTGTCCGTGGGATGTGTGTGTATATATCTGTATTTGTACATATTAATATTGTAAATGCTGTTTCTATATGTTTTTGAACTACCAGCCATGGAAATTAAACAAGATAACGTTTCAGGGTGGGATCTCAAAAGTCTTTCTATGACTCCTCGTATGCCCTCTCTGATTTTAAGGAAGAGGAATGAATGGAGAGGCTTTTGAGATGCTTGATCCCAGCTGAGCCAATGGTCTGACAAGCTCCTGCAATGTTAGGTTGCACCCAAGACTCATTCTAACACTCTATGAAAGGCTAGTTACTCCTGTACTCATCCAGTGGACACTAACTAGCCTCACATCTATCGATGCAAAACATCTGATGCTTTTGAGCCAATCAGAGGCTAGTGAGTCGTGTATGGACAGAAAATTGTGATCCCTGTAAAAACCTTTTTTTTAACCACTATGAAGTACCTTAAAATGGCTCCAGAGCCATGGCCAGGTAGCCTGACAAAGATTGATCCTCAGCATCAGAAAATTATTCAACGAAAGTGCAGTTTAGTCTAGGCTGCTTGGCCTGAACTGTGTTAGAGAAGACTGGCTCCAATAATTAGTGGCATCTCTGTAGCACTTTACTGAACCAACATTCATGTGAGGATGGGGAATGGGTTTGCCCCTGACAAAGCACTGGCTATGATGCATAGGTGGGGGGGGGGGGGGGGGGGGGGGTAATAATTTCTTCCATATCACAATCTAATTCATTGATATTTGTATTAAGTCTTTTGTGACACTAAGAACCATGAGAAGACAAATGTATTGTGAGTCTTTGAGTCGGCTCACAGTGGAAGTGTGCAAAACCAAAAGGCCATGGAGATGGTTGTTTTCCTGAAAATCTGAATAAATAGTTGTTTATTACAGTTGTCATGTGGTGTGTCTGGTGTTGATGTTTAAGGCACATCCTGGCTTTCCAATTTGACATAACCTTTAAAGGAGAAATGTATTGCAATACAAAACAGGTAGGTGTCAAAATGTGAGACACACTTTAGCTGGACCATGAGAACAGTACATGGTTAGTTGTTTCATTCTAGTAGGTCATATGACCTGGCGCATGATTCCACAATTCTAAATGCATTCCTTTTGCAGCTCCAGATACAGCAGTTGGAGGGATGTGGAGTAGGCTGCATGAGTTCAGATGTTCAGTTACAAGTATTAGGACTAGGATATCTAGTTCCTAGGTCAGAGCACATCTAACACAAGTGGCCTGTTCATGCTTGTCAGATGCATAATGGAAAGGATACATTTATATATTATGTACAATAAATATCTTTATTACATAAAAAATAGGCACTTTTATAAATCTGTTAATTTACAGTTGGGGTTTTGATCAATCTGCTTAATTTTTGCATTATTGTTCACACTGCAAAAACTAAACCTTATTTTATAATCTTTAATAGTTATATTACAAGTACAAAAAGAAAATAGTCACTTGTACCAGCTAGTGAGTTTACCAGAATCAAAATGATACAGACTACATTCAATTAAAATAATTTACATGCTTAAAACCTTTCATGGCAACTTCTCACATAGACTTGATAAAATAATATTGACACCAGATGTGCAAATACGCACATGCATGCACAAATCCCCCCCCCCCTACATAAAATAAAAAGTGATTCAGTTTGTGTAAACTTTGGCACCTGAGACAATACAGCAGAAAGAGTGATGAGAATGTCGAGTGCTACAAACCTGTACAATGAGAGGAGTAGAGTTAGATCTGAGAGTCTGTGCAGTTACTAGACAGGTGATCTCTGTCTCAGTGTTTAAATCATAAGGCACTGGGTGGGAGGAGATGAAGAGTAATATTTCTTACAGATGGGGAGGGAGAAAGAGAGAGCTGATGTTTTGGAGGAGGTACTTTGCTTCATCAATCCTTTCCCTTCTTGGGCTGCTTGTTGGATTTGTTGAGGATTTTCATCAGGTTCTTGGACATGAAGTAGGGCTTTTGGATGCTTCCATCATGGCGCTCCAAGTCCTCCACTGAGAGAGTCGGACAGAGAGAGAGATCAAGGTCATTTGACTGAAACATTATTCACGTCATTGTTTTCATAGAAGTCCCAAATTAGTTTCTGTGTGAACGTGTGCAGTGCGTTTTGCACAAGGTCACGGATCAACATCTCATCATTCAAGATATGAGAAACACTACTCACAGAAGCAGAGGAAGAGAGTGTCCACACCCATGTTGTAGACGCTGAAGAAACCATGAGCGATAAGGTAGGATCCCACCACAACCGTCTGGCAACAACAACAACAACAGTTCACCAGCTTCCCTAGTTAGCCTACAAAGCCACACATACAGTCCTACCCTGTAAGGAGCCTTACAATGGTAACTGGGTCCCTTTCACACTTACGATAATGGGCATCCAGTAGTAGTTGAGTGTCTCGAAGCGGAAGGTGTCGTTTGGTAGAGGTATTCTACCTGAGAAAAAAAAGAAGGATAGGATCCCTAGGGAGAAGACAGATAGAGGTGGGGGGTTAGAGGTCAAGCCCTTCAAATGCCCTTAAAAATCTGCCATTCAGTGTTTAAGATTCGCTTTTTATTGGAACTGGAAGTGTGGCATTATAGCAATACAATGATATTGCTTGATGTGGGATGTGAATATTCATCCTGACCACCTCTGACAATTTTACCACATGATGATATTGTGATATCCTTACCGACTCCTCCGACCACTAACAGCTTCCCAAAGAACAGCAGAAGGTCTGTCACTTTGTCCAGCACCACCACCCTGAAGGGAACCAACATATCAGGACATAATCTCCCCACCTCGCAGCCATGGTGCCACATGGTGCCATTCAAATACATGCAAAAGGTCTTATGTAGATATTGTAAACCCATCTCGACAAACACGTGAATTCACAGACACACACTAGCACACACACACACACGTTAACACACACTGACATGACCTGAAGCTCTCACCTTATGATGTTCCTCATCAGGAGCTTGAATGCATTTTTGGCAGAGACGCAGAAGTTTTTACCGTATATGGCCACCTGAGAAGGAAGAGCAGGGCGGTGTGTGATGGAAGCACACAGAGGCTGTATATTCAACGGGATCAATGAAGACACCATGACTTGCACCCACCATGATGTAGGCATTCCTGTTGAGGAACTTGATGAACTTCTCCAGGCACCAGAAGCAGCACTTGAGACAGCACAGGAGGAACCTGGCACAGGGATTCTGGGCGGCTGGGGGAGGACACACGCAACTGTTAATACACGCATGAAAGAGATCACCAGGATTCCTTCTTATGATGCCTGACAGTGGGTCGAACAAGCCGACAGACAGATAGGTAGGTGTAGCCTGAAGTGATCTGCGGTCAGCTAGTAAAACAAGGATGCTTTTAAATCCATTTGAATTTGCCGAAATGATAAAGGCCAACTTGATTTATTGATAGTGAGACATTGCAAAGACGGGATGGAAGATGGCAGAGAAGCAGGCCAGTGTGATTATATCACTCTAGAGCAGCCTTTCTGAATCCTGGTCCCCCCTAGATCTGGGTAAAATGGGATATACAAATAAATAAACTAAAGTACCTCTGGTCTTGTGGTCCAGGTACTCCAGGATTATTCGGACGATCTGGACGAGGGTCAGAATCAGTGCGCCAAACGCCAAGGAGCCAACATGGTATCTGACATGACCAGAGGATGACAATAAGAGATCAATATCTCATCCATAACCATAAAAAAAAAGGATTCTGGGCCTACTAACTGGTCAAAATGTAAAACCAAATGTACAAAAAATGAATACATATTTATATATAAAAACCGAGAAGCTAATGATCTACCTCAGTGTGCGGATGAAGGCCTGGGAGAGAGGGAAGGTGGGGATGTCCGCAGGCTTGCTGAAGGCCCAGTAGTAAGAGGCAAACGCCCCAGCCAGGGTGCACTGTCCCAGGGCCAGCACAAAGTTGGCACACCAGAGGAAGGCCACCACGTTGTAGATTTGCAGGTTGAACAGGTTCCTCTGCAGCAGGCCCTCTGTGTTGTACTTAATAAAGATGCATCGCGCCGATGAACAGGACTGGTAGGTGGTGGAGTTGAAGGTCTGAGGGAGATGGAGAAAGAGGAAAGAGAGAGACTGAATACGATTCCTGACTCATTGAAACTGACACGTACATTTACGACACAATCAAAAACATGTTGCGTGTCATTTAAAACACACACCTGCTGCCAAGATAAGGCAAGTCCAATAAAGATTTTTACAACAACCTAATAAATACTTCAAGACACGCCACTTCCTCACACTGGAGCTCTACTCACCAGGGGGTCGCAGTCCTCAGTGCCATTGATGCTAGCACAGCCCCCCTGAGAGGAGTTGAGAGCCACCACTTTGTACATGGGCCCCCCTGATGTGGCAAGGTATCTACACAGACAGTTAAGTAAAATCCCTGACAGACTGACGAGGGGAGGAAGGACCAGAATGGATGGAGGACACAGAGGAGTACACAGGCAGTATTCAGAGAAGAGCAGAGACAGGGTGACTTCATCATGTATGCACACACACACACACACACACACACACACAGCCACAAACACGATGAAAGGATACAGGGCGGTAGTGCCCCAGTAAGCCACACAGACAACCAGGAGAATGAAGGTGACCAGAGGGTACAGTAGTGTGGACATCATGTGACTGACAGCCCTGAGGAGAAGAGACAGAGAATCAGTAAAAAACAATTAGAACACCATCTCACACAGTCTGGCTTGGTGTCAGATCACAAGTATACTCAAGTGACTGGCTACAGTGACCATGCTCTGATTGGATTGAATATGATTCACTGTGATGATAGGCCGTAGCTATGCTACGGTGTGAGGATTGGAGAGTGTGGCGGGCGGTCCCTCGTCACGTACTTGCTGGACTCCTGGATGAGAGCGATGGCGATGAGGATCCTGGTCCGCAGGAAGATGAGAGTCAACAGGATGACGGCCTCCGCCACAGACAGGATGATCACTGAAGGAGGGAGAGAGAGACAGAGAAAAGGAGAGGAGAGAGCGGGTGTGAGAGAGAGAGAGCGGGGAGGAGGAACCAGAATGGAGGAAGGATGGGGAGGATGATCCTAAATCCCACTCTACATGGTTCAGAGACTATCACTAAATGTCTAGAACAACAATGTCATCAATAAAAGACCCTTGACCTCAATACATATTAAACACTACTCACAGAAGGCCAGCCAGGTCTCCTTCACCTGCAGGTAGACGTTTAAGTTGGTAGTGAAGCCCACACTACTGATGGAGGCCGAGGCATAGTTGGTGTATTCCCAGTAGCAGTGCCAGATACCTACAGAGAGAAGTTCCCACACAGTTATAATACGTACTACACGACTAAACTGATCATTTCCAGTAAATAGGCTCACATTTCCTGTCGTAAGCTTTCGGATAAACTATTGACGGTATCTACTTTGGACCTACCGTAAGCCCCGGCTGCTAGCACTCCAAAGATCAGCACCCACACCATGACCGGAGCAGTGAACCTCAGCAGCAGCAGAAACAGCAGGCTCACCAGCATGGCTATCAGCAAGCCCCTGAGAGGAGAGGAGAGATGCATTTCAAATATGCTTTGGAAATGTCGTTCAACAGCTATTCAGGTTCATCCTGATTTAGTATGTTATCTCAAACTCAATCACACATTGTGATACGTGAGGAATTCAAGGAAGTTAAAGTACAAACTGTACAACACTGAAAGTGTCTCTGTCGTGCAGTTATGCATATCAGCCAATGGGGAGCAGTGAGGAATGAAGACTATGGATACTCACAGAAGGATCCATGGCCACGATGACGCAAAGTCCTCAAAGATCCTCACGCCGACCTCCCTGGCGTTGAAGCCATTCATCACATCCCTGACACAGACAGAAGCCACGTTAGAACAAAGTGCTCACTCATGACCCCAACTGCTACAGAAGCAGACTCAGAGTGACAGTTGACAAGGAACTGAACCGTCAAAAGTAAATAAAACTGTACTGTAGTCCAGGAAAAACATACAACACAGACATGCGTTCAGCAGGTAAAGAGCTTGAAGCAGTATGGGGTGAGCGCCTACCAGTTACACTAAAAGTAGGACCAGAAGGCATGTTCCAGAACAACAAGACACAGGTGTGCTACTACAACAAACTGGCTGGATGTCTACATCTATGGGCTGCCAGGTATGGCTACATAGCTGCCATGAGGAAGAAAGACACATGCGGGAAGAAAGTATATCTAAACAGTCAAGAGACTGGCCAGTACAGTAACTCACGCCAATGGTGAACCTGCACTGGAGGTCAAAAATACAAATAGATGAAGGGTTAGTTAGGGATTCAGAAACACGGACACAAACACAGGCAGACCGACAGACAGAGGCAGCCATCTTTACCCTGTGGCGTTCTTGATGCCGTTAGCGGTTTCATTGATACTGTTGGGCAGGCCAGGAACACCGCTGAAATCATTTGGGATATTTCCCAAAGCCGTGATGTTGGGTAAACATCTCCCCAGCACTACACATGGAAAGAGATCCAAACTTCAAGAGTTGGATGATGGAGAAGCAGAGCTTGTGTGTTCATTTCTCATGTGCTAATGTTAATCACAATCAGTACATCAGCTATTGCCTAACTATTCATGTATTCTATTATAGGTATTCTATCGTATATGTGATAGAAGACATGAACAGAACAGTATACAACCACAATATAAGTAACAGTTGGAACCTATATTGACAGTCACGGAAACCCCAAACCTGAACTGACGGTCACACTGAAGATGGACAAAACCTCCCAATCACATGAGCACTGAAATCTTTTTGGGAAATTAGAAACGCTGGATGTTTGGAACCTTCCTCACCTGAGGTCGTTGGACTGAAGAAGAACGGACAAAGTTCTCTATCCACTATTTCTTTCACCGTCTGTCGGCCAACAAGGAAAACATAGGCTTAACCTCACAGCAGACAAGTGGGAATCACCACGCATGTGTCCAGGACAGGGCAGACTTCCACTCACCAAGGTAGTGGTGTTAAGACTGAAGGAAGGCACACAGAGGGCCTGCTGGAACACTGCCTGTGGTTTTCTGCCATAGTCTAGAGGAGTCACAAGCCAGAATTTGTTGGGGCATTCTTTCACACACACCTGTGAGGGAAAGTCAAGTTAGCCTGCGATTGATTCCTTAAAGATGGTGTAGGCAATGTTGTTGAGAAGCACTTTTTGTCATATTTGCCAAAATAAACTTCACATCTTGATAGTAACCAATCCATCTGACGGTAATATGAAATCAATACGACATCTGTGGGCATCGCAGGACGGTAATAAACACGACAAATGATTAAGACCGTTCTGAGACTAATGATTGGACGGGCTACCTGTCTACCTACCTACCTACCTACCTGCGCGCACTCTGCCCCTGCACTCAATGTTCATTACTGTTGTTTTCAACCAGGCTATGCAGAGGTATTCTAAGCAACCGAGCTAGAGGCACAAGAATGGCAAAGAAAGAGCAGGCAATAAATCCAGTTCTTGGTTGTACCTGTACGGTGGGGCATTGCAGCCCGTTTAATGCGGCAGCCATTATGTTGGTGCTTGTGGCACATTTTAGGATGTCAAAGTAGAACACACTAGGCATATCCCTGAGAGAGAGAGAGAGAGAGAGAGACACACAGAGACAGAGACAAAAGGCCAAAATAACCGTTTTGATTAACACAACGTTTCAAACTATTTGCTTTGAGCACATTTGGGCCCAGTGTTTATGAGGTAGAGACACAAGGGCGTGGCTTACTTATTGGCGCCGATGCCACAGAACATTCCGGTGGAGTTCCGGGCGTATAAAACATGCCGAGGGTCCCCATAGAGCCAGGCTGAGGAGATATGAAAGTCAGACTGACAGGTCCATACCCTCCATACACAAACACATTTTTGATAACTCATTGCTGCGTGATATCATTACACAACCCTTTTTCCTCAGAGTTTTGCACTGAAAAGCCGCTGAGTAAACCTTTTTGGGGCTTTAATAGTTATCATTCAAATGTAAACACAAATCGAGTGGTGTATCAACTTTCATCGCAGCTTCCAAGCTGTTCACACTGGCCTTATACTCCTATGACCTTCTGCCATATTTGGTCGCTCTGTTGACTCTAGCTGAGCAGTGTTTGCTAGAATGTGCCTGGTGACAGGTCACATGGGAGGAAGTGCAGGAGAGCCACAGGGAGAAGGAGACAGGCTCCCTGACTTCATGTTCAGAGGGGGAAAGACAAGAGTCCTCTCATGAGCGAAGGAGAACAGCGGGATGGAGGGGGACAGTAAGAGAATGAGTGATATCAGGGGGAAGAGAGAGGGTGTAGACAGGGGGGGGGAGTGGGTTGGGAGGATGGGGAGGTGAGGGTAGTGGGGTGTGCCGTTTGCAACTGTTTGCCACCTCACTGCTGTTTGAGGTGGGAGGGACTATGTGTTTCATGGCTTAGATTTGAATATGACATTCTGATGAGAGGAGCTGCTTGGAGTCATAAAGAGATACTGACAGTCAGGGAGAGATAATGCCAGGAATCTGATGTTGATACAGAAAGCAAACCGACACTAAAGAGAGTGAGAAAAAGGAAGAGTAAGACAAATACAGGCAGAGGGCATAGACAGAGAGAGAAAGAGTAAGACTGAAATAAAGACAGAAAGATAGAGAGGGTGTACAGAGAAAAGAGCAAGGCAAAGTGTATGTGGAGGTGGCCCGTCTTACCCAGAATTCCAACGACCATGTAGCCCAGAATGACAGCCATGAAGAGAACACAGCAGATGATATCCGTGCAGCCTCTGAGGAAGAGCAGAGAAAACAGACATTCCCTCAGGGCCCCTTCTCAAAGCATGGCCCTGGGCTCACAAATATCCCCACACACTGTGTTTTTGCACAAAGACTGTCAGAGACAAAACAGACCCAGTAAAGCCATTACACACACAGCAACACACACACACTAGGGGACGCCTCAGTGGCTCACCAGGTAAGAATGTGTGCCCTGTAGACCAGGGGTCCCCAAACTACGGCCCGCGGGCCGTATTCGGCGTACAACGCATTGGTACCGGCCCTCTGAACAATGCCAGAGACTTTTTTATAAACTGATTAATATGCATAAGTAAGTAAATGTTTTGATTTCAAATGCAATGAATATGAAAAAAGGTCATTACGATATTAATAATGCTCTTTTAATAGGCTATATATCCCTTGATATGTACGGATGTACAGTGCATAACAAAATAATAAACTAATCTAGCATAATAAATACATTTAAAATCAGAATAACATCTAATTTTCTGTTACAGACCGACCCGGCCCCACATTAAAGAAAGGATATATACAGAAATGATCTGGCCCTCACAGAAAAAGGTTTGGGGACCCCTGCTGTAGACTAAGGCCTTACCGCAAGGGCACAAGTTCAATTCCAACATGGGCCCTTTCCTGTATGTCCTCCCCTCCATCTCCCCTGTATTTCCCATCCCTATCTCTCAATAAAAGCTGAATGGCTGTAAAAACCATATAAATAAAAGAAACACACTGACCTTTTCCGTATGGGCCCATTGAAGGTGGGGTCAAACTGGGCAGGCTCTCCTAAAGGGGAAAGGCAAGGAAGTAATGACATCTACTGAAGGTTTGTCTACAGAGTAAATTACATTTTCAAGCTGCAGTTTCAACAATAACATTAAGCATTTGATCTGGAGGAGATGCTGTCAACATTCTGAAAGTGTTGTGCCAAACATTAAGTATCTTCCCACAAGCCCTATCCCTGAGAACTTGTCACTGATGAGTGAGGCTTTGACGATGAAAGATGAAATATATACACCGATAGCCCTAGAACCTACAGTTTACACAACTAAGAAGGATCATGTATTTCAGTTCAGTTTGCTTTGGCCAAGGAACGGGAAATGTGCGTCTAGCATTAGCCAATTACATTTATACTTTTTTTACTTTGTAGAGCTAAAACAAGCTGACAATTAAAAGTATTCCAGGCCAGGGTGTGCACGTCTGTGAGTGGAAAATATGGTTTGCTTGTGAATTTGAAGGACCAATAAATAAAAAAAAGTAGGTGGCGACTTTTAGACCTGCACTAGCAACCATCACAAGTCAGAACATGAGGAAGCAGTAATTCCAGCTTAAATGTTTAATGAAGATCCACACGGACAAAACCACTTTATCCGATATTAATTGTGGTTATTTAGTTGCACACAATAATACAGAGACAGAGAGAAAGAATTTTGCAGGTGTGCACCTTGTAAGTTAAAAGTACAGGAAAGAGAACACGAGTGAGAGCAAAAAGAGCTGAATGGATCATTAATGAGCACTTTTGTTGAGCTCCAAATGCCAACATGAATCACTTGTCATTACAAAACATGATCTGATTGTGGCTCATAGTAAAGTGAATAACTGGAAGCCACCTAATCAAGGTTGATAAAGAAACGCCATGATTCACATTGCGCCATATATATATATATAAATATATATACCGTCATTGTTACACCTTTGAGAAATGTTTAACAGAGTGTACTTTTCTTTGGAAGTAACAACTTCCTGGAGGGAGAGGAGAGGGAGGGTGTTTGAGTAGAGATACGTAAAACCAAATATACCGTATGCGTTATACTAAGTAACGCATACAAACATTGTATTAGCACTGTATTTGCTTTGCCAGTGATGTTGATATTGGAGGAAATATAACCTCTGTAGAGTCTGGGGATTGACCGAAAGCACATCCCTAGCAAGATGTAAAAGACCATTGACATCTCTGATGTCAACATAAGCTACCCAAGGTTTGAAATTCAGAGAAGGAGTATCTAAGGTATGGTCCCCAAACAGACGAACCAGTTTCTCTGCTAACTGTAGTATGAGTATCAGATTACAATGGGACACAGACTGACTCACACTCAGTTTAGAGAAAACTGTGAATAGAAATGTGAAACTCCTTTACGTGACCTCCTTCTGAATCAGGCATTTATATTGTTCCCACGACTGCTCAGTGCATATAATGGCACCATAAAAAACAGACTGTTGAACCCTACAAAACTTTGAACACCAGAAAATAAAGACAGAACATGGAACAGGCCAGGTTTAGTGAGAAGGGCTGAGCAGGAGGAAGTCATTGTGGATTATGGGTCCAGCATGGGAGGAGTCATGTGATGCAAGTTACAGCAGGTTTTTCACATTAAATTTAGGCAACTTCTCTGACGCATATCTCTTATCTTTGCAGGTATCTGTATGTATGGATGTGTGTGTGTGTGTGTGTGTGTGTGTGTGTGTTACCCATGCATGTCTGTGAGCCAAGGAAATAGTCAAGGTAAACTACGGGTCATAAGGAAGGTCAAATTGATTTAAACTTATGAGTCTCTGGCTAAAGATTATACACACCACACCCTCATCCACAAGGACAGAGAGGAAGATGGTACACTTGTTAAAAATAAATCAAAAGGCCAGTGTACTCTGGTCCACCAGCATGGGCTGTAGCTGAGGTGTTCCTTCATTAACACCCCGTAACATTAAGGGGTTATTCATACCCCAATTCCTAGCATCTTCTCCACCTTAATTCACATCTGTGGAAAATGTATACAAATCTGTTAAGGGTAAAAGTTTAGTCGACTGTGTCCTGCTTGTGGACTGGTGACTTATTCACAAGCTCACACAGACTCCAGAGCTTTGGGTCACCACGGATACTTGTTGCTAACAGCATCACACAGGCTAAGGAACACACTATAGTCATTATAGTCACACAAACATAGCGACCCTGGGGGAAGAGGACAATGTAATACACCTCATTGTCTCTTCAGTGTCAAGGCTAATTCCATTCATCTTTAGCCTTGGTTTGAATTTGTTTGTTAGTTAGGCATGCAAGTCACTTGCTAGTCAATAATTTGCCTAGGATGGCAGCCAGTAAGTCTTGGTTGAATGAACAACACCTGTGGCCTTAAGTATAAAAGTCTTAATGCAGAGACTGGTGATGTGGACAAACCCAGATGACCAGGAAAAAGCCCTTGTAATACTTGACCTTAAGGGAGTGACCTTATTTGGACAGGAATGCAGTGTCCAGTGAATACACAACATCAACTCTTGATAACAGTAATGCATTACAGGCTATTACACTAACAATTTCCTGTTTCTGACTAAGCAGGGATGGGCCTACCTGTGGCATACAAACAGGTAGTACAGAATTTACATGAGATTTATTGTTGAGTAAAGCCCATTCAGAGCCGTTTAAAGCATCCAACTTGACTATTTGCAAAGCAAAGCAATTTTTTTGGCAGGCACACAATCAATGCAAACCCAAAAACCCTCTAAGTGACATGAGTCCTCTTAGACACCACCGTGCCAACATCATATTCAGGATGCGACCTGTGTAAATTCACACTGAGAATAGCCCAGCAATCTATTGCTGGGCTATCTACTAAATGTCCTAATTTCATTCAAATTTGTCTCTAACCAACTGAACTCACGCCAATGTTGCCATTGTGTCTACCTACTGGACTAGCACCACTGTGTTTCATACTGTGTAAACTGGTGTGTAACCTATTGTGCATGTGCTGGTTGTTTGTTGTTGTTTGTAGACTTATTGATTATCGAACTTTGAGTAGCATAGCAAACTTGCTGAAATCATGATTAGCAATTCTAAAATTGATCCAACATCATAAATACATTTTAATATGATTATTTAACCGTTGAGAGCCTAATTGCAAGTAAGAATTTAATTTTTCTGTGTATACATGTAGGCATACAATAAAAAAGAGTGAGTCACGAGGTAACGTGTCGGAGAGGTAATAATTCAAGTGTCCCATGTCCGCATCTTAATTGATCAAGGTTAACCGCTAATATAGCACAAAACAACGGCTTGTGATGTCAAACAATGATATGATATACTCACCATACTCCGAGCTATCCTCTTGTTTTTTGCCCATGTTTTCGCCTGTTCTCTTCCTCCCTTAACCAAGAAAAGAAATAGGCCTACCTGAAAAACGAAATCTCCTAACTACTAATCGATAATAGAATGTAAAAGTAGGCTACTTGCTAACCCTGTTTGGGGACGCAACTAAAGTTGTTCTGTAGAAAATCTCTCCTCCTCCCTCCTGTAACTAGGTAGTGACATCACAAATGCACCTGTTGAGGATGTGCACCTGTAGCGCTGGCTGGAGCTTCCCCGCCCAGTATTATCCCGTATTGCCATGTATCCCATTATTGCCCTCTACCGTGGGATACAGAAACTGACAGAAATATATGAACCACCTTACTGCCATCCTCTATCAGTAAAAAAATATATCGTGCCTTTCTATTCTAGTGAAGGTTTGCCAAGGCAACAAAACCAAGTCTGTGTTTTATAGAAAATGTATAGAACAAAGATCATCCCATTCCACAGCCAATTTATACTCAAATTTATTACATATTGAACAAAACAAATGCATGTATATATAAAAAAAAAACATGAAGCAGACATACTGAATATTGCCTTAATGCAACCCTTAGTTCCATAATGTAATGAGTTTCACAGCAGTGGACTGATGTGTTCCTGTATAGTTCCATAAAATATACTGCGCTATTTGGCACAGCAAAAACCTTAGCACAACTGGTATTTCATAGTATAGCTGTGCAACTTAATGATTTTTCTTGCAAAAGAGCAGAGCACCATTACAGTAAAGATATACTGTATTTATTGTCCTAGTCTTTCACGTCCCGTACAAAGGTATGAAGGCCTCACTTGTGCGATTCATCTAAACAGTAACTGCACACACTGACAGAGAATTTAAAGTAACATGACAAAATAGCTAACAGAACATGCTACAGGCCACAAGCGATGCCTAGGAGTTTCCTAGCATTGTAACCCCAAGGTCAGATCCTGATTCTGGGCAAGCCTCCAGCCGTGCAAGCCTGCTTTGCTCCAAGGCGATGGCCTCTGCAGAGTGTTTGCATTTTTCTGATCCACACTGGCAGGTGAAGTATTTGCTCTTAATATCCCAAAATCGGTCTCCATAGTCGAACCTATAAAACACAAGGGTAAAAATATTAACATGCAAAGAAAGTTCTAGTCCTGGCTTCAAACTTTTTAAAACGCAGTACTGAAGACTGTCCTTAATTATATGAATTTGGATAGGATAAATATAAGGAGGATGCAAAGAAGCT
Organism: Osmerus mordax; assembly: GCF_038355195.1. NCBI lineage: Eukaryota > Metazoa > Chordata > Actinopteri > Osmeriformes > Osmeridae > Osmerus > Osmerus mordax. The sequence continues at coordinate 6,863,135 of NC_090067.1, forward strand.
ATAAAAAATACAACAAAAGTTCTTATCCCTGATTGAGCCTTGGAGCCTGGACTTTTGGGGTCATGGGCATCGGTTCCGTTTGTTGGAAACTTGGGGAACATATACTCCACCTATGTTGGGTGTACTGGGCCAGCCTTACCCTAACTCCTGCCCTGTGAGGATGTCCCGCGAGCTGAAGAAGGCGATGCGGGGGAAGCGCAGGTCCTGGTGCAGCATGAACACTCGCACCGGGATGATGTTGGGGTCGCACAGGTGGTTGATAAAACGGCTGATGTTGCCATAGTAACGAGCGTCAATGCAGTACACCTCCCCGTCCTGTGGAGGGAGGCAGAGGGTTGGTGAGAGAAAAAAATATGCCGCTAAATGTCTTATTTCAACGTCTCTGTGTGAAAACATGTGTGTTAGGTCTTGTTTGTGTTGGAAAACACACCGACTAGGACATAAAGCCTTACCTTGTTGTCCAGGTCGAAGAGATACGAGTCGTCTTCCCTTACATCAGCCTCTGCATCAGAGATCAGCTCCCCAACATATCTATGGAGAGACGGATGAGAGACCATAAATAAAACAGCTATTCCCAAGGATCAACAAAAAGTACATATGCTGGGATAACAAACACACATGCGCGCACGCACACACACTTACTCGCAGATGAAGCTTCCCTGGGGGATGTCTTGTAAAGCCCGTACCCCCCAGCCCATCTTCTCTGTCCGGTATAACTGCAGACGCACTCTGAGATAGAGATATATATGAATATTTATAAATATGAGAGAGAGAGAGAGAGAGAGAGAGAGAGAGAGAGAGAGAGAGAGAGAGAGAGAGATAAGATTGAGCATGTGTCATAATGGGTGTGTGAGTTTATCATACAGAGAGCGCTAAGTGGATAGGTGAGAGAGTAAAAGGAAAGAAGAGAGAGAGCCTGCATGCGTGCATGTGTCATACAGGGCATTAACAGCCCAGCTCTTACTTAATGCCAGCCTGCACCACCCTGTTCTTGCAGGTGCGGTAGCAGGAGCAGGCCAGGTTACACTCAAATATGAGAGGAGGCTCGATCTTGTTAAACTCCTGCAACAACCGCTGGTCCTAGAGAATAGAGTCATAACAAAGCCCACATTAGATAAGACAGACAAATAGATGCATACATAAGGACGTTCCCATACGTCACACAGCAGAAAATGACACACAGCAGTTAATCAAAACAAACCATACAACAAATGATACACAACGTAGGCACAGAAGGACGAGCATAACACGTGAACCAATCACTGACGAGCGACACTCACCTTGTCATACCAGCAGCGGATGCTGAGCTGTCCACACAGGCAGTTACTGGAGGAGCAGTCATCTGTGCAGCTGCAGTGCTGCGAGGACAGGACCAAGGGAAGCACGTGTCATGCATTCATTCTGCCATTTTCCCTTTGGGGATGGGTCAAGTACCTATCTATCGATGTCCTTGATAAAAGGATTCAAAGAGAGAAGCGTGCGTTCCACCTGCAAGTGTGTAATGTTGCGGTCGATGTTCATGGCTGAGGTCTCACAGTTCTCCGAGACGTATTTGTAATCGGAGGGGCAGCCCTCGTCATCCACGGCGTTCACACAGGGGATGGGCACGTTCTCATAGCCCTGGGCCACGTCACTATGGGGACAGGAGAAAGGGAGGGACCGTTAAAACTGCCATTATTGGAAGAGAGGGAAAAAAAGGTTATCTTTTGGTTCCCCGGCTGTCTGTTTTGGATTGGCTCGGCAGCACCGGCTTAGAGGAAAAAACAACCGACCTGCAGATGATCTTCTCCGTTCGAAGCATGCGATTGGCTATCCCCCTCCGCAGCTTCCTGTTAATCTGGAGCGACACCCAAACTGGCGAATCAGGACGCGCCAAGGTGAGAGGCGTGTCCCCTTCCCTGTTCATAATGTCGATGTCGGCCCCCCTGGACAGAAAGAGCCTGAGAGGCAGGAGACAGGAAGTCAGACAGCAGCTTACAGACCAGACCTGAGAGAAAAAATAAATACGCAGGCACATAGCTCTGAACCCTACATTCACAACACATGCTGGATGAATCAGTTGGACCCGTTGTGTGCCACCCTAGTCCACCCTCAGTGAGAACGAACCGACAGTCTGATCAACTGACGGCACCGAGGGGAATGCTCGCGTCACGTGGCACTACCAACTGAGCCCGGCTAAACCGCAGCGCTCCCTCTCCATTAGACGTGTGGGACCATATGGACGTGATTGACGTGCGCGAGGGCCACTCACGTGACACACTCGAGGAAGCCCTCCCTGGCGGCGATGTGGAGGGGCGTGTCCCCGTGCATGTTGACGGAGGTGAGCGGACACCCAGCGTTCAGCACCAGCTCAGCGATCTCCACGCTGCCCGCGAACGACGCCCAGTGGAGACACACGTTCGTCTCCTGCCCAGGGATGGATGGAAGGAGGGGGAGAGAGAGAGGCACACACACAGACAATGAAATCGTACATCTTCAAATTAGTAAGCACCTTCTCTGCCGTCCTCACCCATGATTAACACAGAACGGCCTTGTGAATGAGAGCAGAGTTTGTCTTCTGCCCATTCATCACACAGTTGCCTTTCAGTCAGGCCAGACAGAGACTGACCTTGTCCTTGATGGTGACGTCAGCTCCTCTGTTGAGCAGGGCTCGGATGACCTCCACGTGTTTGTGCTCTGCAGCCCAGATGATGGGGGTCCAGCCTCCACTGTCCTGGAGGGGGGAAGAGGGGGGGGGGGCATAGAGGGCAACACTGAGCTTATTAAGTCTATGACACGTTGTTGCTATAGCAATCAATATTAAGACCCAACAGAGAGGAAGAAGGGAACTTGTTGCAGGTAGTCAGGAAAGCATCATATCTACGTCTGATTTACTGACAGAGGAATACGTATAGCACTTTTTATAGTCTGATTCAAGAGGATAACAGAATTAAATTACTTATATATTCTATTATAAAATATACATTTATAACATCACATTGCACGGAGACACATGAAGCACAGTGCAGGCGACACTGACAAACACATTGAGACAGAGTGATAAAACAAACACACACATACACACTGACTTGTTTGACGCTGCCACCCTGTCTAGAGCCCAAGACCGTTCCCCACTCGCTCTCCCCCACCTGTGCGTTTATATCCACCTGTCCCGTCTCCAGCAGCAGGGTTACGATGTCCAGACTGCCCCGCTTGGCCGCATGGTGCAGCCCAGTGTAGCCATCCTCCTCCTGGACAACAGGGGGAGGGAGAGAGGAGAGGAAGGAGAAGAGATGGGGAGAGATGAGAGGGGGGGGGGGGGGGGATATAATGCCAGAATGGAAGAAAGGATACAAAGAAGAAAAGAAGTAAAGCAGAATGAGAGAGAGTAGGGTGAGGGTGTTATTTCAGGTAGCAAAATCTCCTGACTCCCCCTGTGTAGCATTACAGCAGTGCTAGCGGGAGTTCGCTTTTGAACTTAAGTAGCGGTCCCCCAGGTGTGTGTGTGTGTGTGTCAGAGGACTCACCGTGTGATAGACAGAGGCTCCACTCTGCACCAGGTACCTGGCCACATCCACGTGGTCGTTGACTATGGCCTCCAAGAGTGGCGTCCTCATGGCTTTGTCCTGGGCGTCTACTTTAGCGCCCGCCTGGAAGCACAGACAACAAACACAGACGTTACTGTGGTTCGGCACCTCACACACCATCGGGCAACACAGGAAGTGGCAGAAATACTCCCATACAGGTTCCCATTTTTGTTTTGTTTTTCATTTTGTGTCTGTCATAGGATGATAATACAGGGTGTAGATGAGGAGGCCCCAGACCTGCACGAGCATGTAGCAGACCTCCAGCAAGCCTCTCTGGGCTGCGGCGTGGAGAGCACAGCGCCTGTTCTGCGAGTCAGCCTGGTAGGCTGGGTCTATCCCGTCCACTGGCACACACACACACACATAATGGATGAGTTAGTATCACACTGAAACCTAGGCTGGTGATCATGATCAGGAAGGGATTTGGAAGGCACTCACTGAGCATGAGCAGAACTCTCTGCACCTCCCCCTGCTTGGCGGCTGGATAGAGCTGGCGGGGGTGGAACCTCAGTTTCTTCCTCCTGGCCAATCACAGAGAAGAGCAGCAGCACATGAATTTAGAACTCCATCCGAAATATCGACAGCAGTGAGGCATTAATATAGGGGGGGGGGGGGGGGGACATCATCCCAAAGTTCCTAGAAGTCAAGTCTTTGAGCGACCAAATAATTCCAACAAATCCAAATAATCTCCTACCGTTCTGTGTCCTGGGTGAGAAACGCCTTCTGTAGCGCCGCCCTGCTGGGCCCTGGCGGAAGAGCGCTGGGGCAGACAGGCTTGCCGTTGGGCAGGCAGAGGGAGGGTCCCACACTGTCTACTCCCCCCACCACTGGGAGGGGCGCCCCCTCTGGAGAGGCTGATCCTGGAGGCGGCTGGGGGTTCGGCTGCAGCTCAGAGTCCTGCTTCACCACCCCACGCCCACGCATCCGGGCACTGAGGTTGGAGAGTCGGGGGAAGGGGTTGGGAGGTAGGGGCGGAGGAGAGGGAGAGTTAGGATGGCGAGACAGGGTATAGTACGGGAAACCCAAACTAAACCTGCCCCGTCAGGAACCACACCTGAAATCGAAACCCCTCATCCCCTCTTTCATCCCTCCGTCGACCACTCACTCACCTGACGGGGCCCTCGGGCCTCTTCCCGTTCTTCACGGCCCCCGTGGACGCAGCCAGGGAGAGGGCGGAGGGGACGGCGGGCGGGATGGACGGCGTTGTGGTCGAGGAGGCCGAGGTGGTCACCACCGATGCGGCGGCGGCTGTTGCCGAGGCGGAGGGAGGGATGGTGACCTCCTGGGCCTCGGAGGCGTCCTCGCCACAGTGGGGGCAGAAGAGCATGCCCGTGCCCATGCCCCTGGCACGCCCACCCCCCAGCACAGACACACACCCCCTGTGGAAGCGATGGGCAATGCGCTGGTCTGGACAGCACTCCAGGAAGGTGCCCTAAAAGGGGATGGTACAGGGGATGTCATGGTTAGGATTTCAACATGTTGTTGTGAATCCCTTTGGATAAAAGCACCTGCTCAACATGCACACATGTTCACATGTAAATGTAAACATGACAACCCCAGAACGCCTCATGGATAAATGATGGCGACTCATTCTTGAATTTAGAGAAGTCTATACCTGTTTAGTGACAGAGTGGACAGAGTGTTTTTGCATAGTAAAGAGCAGCAAGCTGTGACAGGTCTTACCGCTATGCAGAAGTATCCACAGCCAGGGCAGCAGTGGTGTTTGACCATGTGCGACCGGTGACTCTCACACAAAACCAGGAGGGACACTCGACTGGACGGACGCATGGTCTCCCTCTTCATGATGACGTTGGTACAGCCCACCAACTAAGAGACACAGAGGGAGACCAAATGTAACCACTTTAAAGGGGGACGCGTAGGTCGAGTGAGTTTTCCCTGTTACCCGGTGTTTTTCTACACATAACACCACACAAACACACCTTCATAAGACCCACGCTGTGTTTTCGGACACAAAGGACGGAGCTTCACACACAGACCCTCGCGCGTACCTCTCCATTGATGCTCTCCGTGGCCATGCACTGTCTGTTGGCCTGTTGGTTGGCCCCGTCCACACGAGGCGCTTCCATCCTGCAGCTACACAACGGGAGCTCCTCCAGCCGCTCTGTCTCCCCACCATCACTGCCCTCTACACACACACACACACACACACACTTCAGAATCACTGCCCTCGACACACTTTTTACACACATACAGTACAGTCTCCGCAACCACTTATCTGAGAGTATTCCCTTCATCCTATATCACAACTGAAGGCCTTTTCTCAAACAGCGATACACACACAGGCTGACAGACTTGGAAAGCTAACGGCACAGGCAGGTTCATGTAGAATGTACCCACCGTGGTGTGGTGAGAGGGGGAGACTGTCCGCAGCAGAGATGTCCAGAGCCCCTAGGGGAACCTCTGTGTAGTCACTGTTCCCTCCTGGAGTGGCAGCTGCAGAACCTGCAGTCACACAAGGAGAACCATCACACTGAGTAGAGTAACGTGGGGATATTTATGACACACACATTTGCAAACATGTTTTCTTTGGAGTTTCCTTGGCAAACACAAACACACACACAGGCTGCTTAGAAGTCCCATCTGTCACTCACCTCCCACTGTCTCCACCCCTTCAGTTCTCTCTCTCCCTTTGCCCCGCCCTGGGTGTGTCCATGGCGACTCACTCCGCCCCTTGCTGCCCTGGCCCCTCCTCTTAGGATCACAATCTGCAGGCTGTTGCAGAGAGGTGGCTCGTGTGTCACACTTACGATATTGGAAGCAAAAACATTTATATATGTAGAAATGTCTCTCATTATGCTTTCCCAAACGGATAATTTTTGAAAAATTGCCATGAACTGCTAGTTCTACTACTCACAAGGTCTGATTCCTCCAAACCACCTTCATGGAGCCTTTTAACCACCGCCCCATTTTCGGACTGCCGAACACAGAAGAAGAAACATGAAACACAGGCTACACACTGTGTTCTGAGTCATTAAAAAACACTTCGTAATAGGTGTATAGGATTTGAAGAAGTTGGCGATGAGTGTGGATGAAGTGCCAGACCTTGTTTCCTGTGTCATCTCTGGTATGACGTTTGTAGGAGAGAAGCTCTTCCTCATCTGCACCTTCCAACCAGTTGCGTCGTTGACCAGATGTAGCCGTGGCAACCAGCTCCATCCCTTTTCCATGGGCCACATGGTTTGTCTGAGGTGTAAAAAAAAAAATATGCACTGCAGGTAATTCCATTTAAATACATTAATTACTAGTCCTCTACTAATTTGCATGCTTAGATTTACCTTCTTCTCTTTCTCCAGAACATTCTCTGCTTTCTCAGGTGTGGTCTCCGAGGCCAGGCCCAGCCTTCTCCTTTTGGCTGCGGAGAGCGAGACAAAAAAATATATACTTACACACACCAGACTCAAGAGTGGTGTCGTCTACCCACACAGTAGACCTTCAACACCCCCCCAAATGTTTAAAAGATATGGGTCTGACCAGTATCATTGTCTGTGGTGAAGCTGATGGTGGGCTCTGAAGGTTGGACTGGCACAATTGGCGACTCAATGCACCTCATCTGAAAATCAAACAGTCAGGTCATCAGGGTGTAGACAGTTGTTGTCTATAAAATGTGTCAGCGTTCTAGGTTTTAAACATTTTTGAAACTTACTTGTGACATGGGTGGTCTGTTCATGGTCTTGCGAGCACGGTGGACCTTGGTTGGCGGAGCAGAGACGAGAGGTGGAGAGGATGAAGGAGGTAGTAGGAGAGCTTTACTACTGCCCGGACCAGAAACACTCATTTTGGCTCTAACAAGAGGGGAGGATGAGGTTGAGGACAAAGGAGAGGAGGAGAGAAGAGAGGAGGCTGAGGATGACGAAGAGAGAGCGAGCAGAGAGGGACAGGTGGATGTCTTGGCTGCTTGACCTGTAAGAGGGGAGATGAGCAAAGACACGTCAAGGAGAGGGATGATGGATGTAAGTGATAGAGATAGAGAGAGAGAGAGAGAGAGAGAGAGAGAGAGAGAGAGAGAGAGAGAGAGAGAGAGAGAGAGAGAGAGAGAGAGAGAGAGAGAGAGAGAGAGAGAGAGAGAGAGAGAGAAGAGGGACACACAGACCCTATGCAGTTACTCTGCTGTTATCGGTACTCTACCTGTGGCTTCCCTGACAGACGTGCAGGAAGAAGGGGAGGCTAGTCTTTCGCTCTCCTCCACAGCTTTGGTTCCAACCTTGTCCAGCTGCTGCAAAGGCAACAAAGATGCCAACTCGCCCATGGTCCCCGTCTTATCGGTAGATACAGCTGCAGTGTCACCTGCATCACCTTGGAGACAGACACACAGTATGCTTTAATTGTTAATTTAAACGGTCGCCAATAAACTTAACTTCCAACGGCCGTAACGAAATTACAAAGGTTGCAAAGCACTTATCGCAGCCCACAAACCTTTATCCGTTGTGGTTGGACGTTTTACCTCACATTTATTTACAACATCATCGCTCTCTGTCGACTCCTAGTATAAAGGGAATGAACCACAAGTTAGTGTTTTGATATTGCCCGCACGATGCAATTGTAATGCACCAACTCTTGTCAACTAAACGGCTAACTCGCAAAAAACATGAATGCATAGAAATACATTAGCCGAAGTTAGGTGACCTGAACCCAATTGCAAACCCAGAACTAGCCAGCTTCACAATTGTTCAAGCATCCGTTTTGAATGGCTTTAGCTGGTACAAAGAAGGGTTTCCACGCGAGCAAATGGCAAACTACTCTGACCTTAAGTGGTTGTGCATTTCCTACATTCGAGGAAACACGTTGGTAGTTTATTAACAGTGAGCGTAGCTAGATCTCAACTAGAGTTCACGAATGATGATCTTTATACCTTTATCGATTCCTCGGATGCCGACATGTTTTCACTTTGCATTCAGACGTAGTTCACGTAGAGTTGCGTTCATTGCACGCAGGGAAGGAGGTTGCACGTTGTCGACGTGACACGCCCCGCCTGTAACTGCCGTGCCCTGTTAACCGTAGTTGCTGGTCCTGCATCAGTCTCATTCCGCTGAAGTCATAAAAGGAAACGGGGAAATCAAATTAAGAACTGAATCACAGTCAGCCCATAGTAAAATAAGGGAAGTGAAATGTCCTTTCAGACCAAACGTAAACACAGCCAGCTAACTTAGCTCCTAACACATCAACAAGTTATCGAACGAAATTTGTATGTACTGGTAAGTAGATTGAAATGAGCGAGACATCTAAAAAATGTATAAAAAACTGATGAAAGCTAGACAACAGTTATTAACAGTTTAACGCCAGTCAGAAGCATGACAAGAGAACCCCCTTGTGTGTTAGCTTGCTAGCTAGCTTGCTAACGTAGCTGGTTACTGATTCTGCCTAACAATACATGTCTTTTAAACCTAGGTTGTCTAGCCAACCAACTAGCTCTACAGTACATAGACAATGTAATGCTAAGGAACGACTGCTTAGTTTAATCTTAAAATTGGGATACAAGGAAGGCCTAGCATTAGACTGGCACTATATTTCAAAACAATAAAGCAAGTCCTTTTGGGAAATTACAAGGAAACATATAGCCTAGAAATGTTTTCAGTTGTTTCATATGTTAAGTGATTCTTCTACAAAGTAGGTTGCCATTATTTGATTTGAGTTGTTTCGCTAAAACTTTGCTGTCACCCCCTTTCTTTCATCCCTCCCTTTCTTTCTTTTCTTTCCCTCCCTATTTTTCTATCTGACCTCTTCCAGGATTTTACACACACACATATTCTGTCAAGGACTGTGAAGATGGGGATGCTGTGTTTCCGGTTACCCGGTCACGGTGACACCACCCTGAAGCACATGAACTCGCTGAGGTCCAAGCAACACTTCTGTGATATCACCATTGTAGCGAGCGGCAGCCAAACGTTTCGGGGACACAAGGTGGTGCTGGCTGCCTGCTCTCCATTCCTCAGAGATCAGTTCTTGCTCAACCCTTCCTCAAAACTACAGGTACAACACATGGTCTAAAACAAGACTCAATATGTTGCCTTCCTAATACAGTATAGGGAAACATCAACCACTAATAGCATATTCCAGTCATTCTGTAAAGGCTGATTTCATATCTGAGGCAGCTAGACAGGAGTACACAGTGTTTGGGTTGTTTGGGCTAATCCATCCGATTTCCTGGTAGGGGATGCCAACTTAATACTTTCACTTCTCCACCCAGATGTCCATAAGGTCATAACGGCCCGGGATGGTGCTATAGTTTTTGGCTCTGTTCTTATCAGTGTTACACAGACATAGTTTGAGGCATATTACAGCAGCAAAACATTATGATAGAATATTTGAACACATTTAGTACTGTGACCAACAGACATATTTAGCATACTACTTGACAGATTCCCCCTCCCCCCCCCCCTCTCCCAGGTATCAGTGCTTCACAGTTCCAGTGTGCTATGGGACCTGCTCCTGTCCTGTTACACTGGGGTGCTGCAGTTCAGCCACAAGGAGATCGTGAACTACCTGACGGCCGCTAGCTACCTGCAGATGGAGCACGTTGTGGAGAGATGTCGAGGAGCCCTGAACAAATACATGCAGCCTAGGAACCCCAGTCCACCCCAGGTGAACTGTATTTTTCAACATGATCATCTTATGGAAGGGTTCACTGGCCTCGTAGGTTGTTTGAAGTCAACAGCTGACTGAATGCAGTTTACTATCCCGATTATGATTGCCTTCAGATGTGGAAATTAAATGAAAAGTATTTAGATTACTGATTATACTGTACCTTTTTGATATGACTATTAATTAAGGGTTCCTATGTGGTCAGGCCATTTCTCAAAATGTTTAAGTGCACCTCATGTTCAAATCTTAACTTGACAGCAGAACTGTGAAAGTACCTAAATATTGAAAAATTATCTTTACATCTTTCTTTTTTTATCCTTGCCTCTTTTCAGAGCATAAAAACAGAGGAGGGCTATTCGCTTCCCTCTATGTCACCAGTAGACCATTCCTCTTCTGCACAGTCCCCGGGTGATACCACTGACACACACACCCAGACACCCAACGATACCTGCGGCTCACTGGATGATTCCCTGATAAAGGTGTGGGCGTGTTCACCTACAAGACTATGCAATGGGTGCATCTGTCTGGCTGGTGCCAGTGCATTGTTTAGCAGTAAACATGATGGTCAAATTTGCACCACTTATTCCCAGTGTCCTGTTCTTTCAGGTGAATATCTTAGACGATGAGGAGTCCAGAGAAGACTATGGAGTCGACCAGGTGTACATTCAGGAGACCGGGCAGGTGATTGTCACCAAAAGAGAGGGTGACGAAGCAGACCCCACGGAGGGGCATGTTTACCTGGGGACGGACAGCATCATGGTGGAGGGTGACAGGGCAGAGGGGGAAGGGGAAGACGCCGCCTCACAAGCAACAGATCTGTGTATTAGCGGATTCATGAGGGAGGGGCTCAACGCTCTGAGACGCCGTTTGTCTGAGCCTAAAGTGGGTCGGGGGAGGGGTCGGGGGAGGGGGTTTAAGAAGAGGAAATGGAGCTCCTACAACGAGAGGAGGTCTGTAGGGGTTTCCTTTCCAGAAGAGTGGCCCTTTCCTACCGCAGGGGACATCACGGGGCAGGGCTTCGGCCTGGACTTCAGCCAGGAGGCACTGAGGGCGGCCTACCTGGCTGGCGAGCTCCCACAGCTGGACTTCAGGGTCGGGGAGACTCAAGGAGAGGAGGCCACCCCTGGAGATGCTGGTGGTACAGCCCATTATAGCTTGGATGAGGAAGGTCGACTGGAGATGGGGGCCGTACCAACGGACGAAGGGGGTGACGAGTCCGTGGCAGTGGTAGGGTCCACTTCCAGCGGGGCGGGTCCTGTGGCATGTGAGCACTGTGGACTAACGTTCCCCTCGGCCCACTCGCTGGCCGTCCACTCCCGCTCCACCCACCTGCTGTACGTGTGCCCTTGCTGTGGGAAGCACTTCCACCACTCCACCAACCTGGACCGTCACATGAGCGTCCACCGGGGGGCCAAGTCCCACAGCTGCCCGCTGTGCTTCAAGACCTTCACCCAGAAGTCCACGCTGTGCGACCACATGAACCTTCACAGCGGCGAGCGGCCGCACCACTGTGCCTACTGTCACGCTCGCTTCGCCCACAAGCCCGCCCTGCGGCGCCACCTGAAGGAGCAGCACGGGAAGACAACGGGGCAGAACTCTCTCCACGAGCAGGCGGAGAAGCAGAGGGAGCAGGGGGAAGGAGGGGGGGGGGGCGGCCTCTCAATGAGGCGGAGAGGTCTGGCATGACGACGTGAGACAGAGACAGGCAGACCAGCTAGCCCTTGTTGGTGTGTGGGGGGGGATGAAATGTTTTAAGTGTGATTTTGGAACAGGATGAGTGTGTGTGTGTGTGTGTGTGTGTGTGTGTGTGTGTCATGAAGGGAATACTACTGTTTTATTTTTAGACCCTAGAAACCTCCTTTAGACTCCTAGTATTCACTGGCTTACCAATAACATATTCTGTATTTATTATTAAATGATTTTAAACAATGTGAGTTTCTTGTTATGAACTGAAAAACCCAAGTGCTTATTGTGCACACATCCAATTGTGTCTAGCTGTATTACTTTGCTTGAATATTGTACAAATGCCCAGTGTTACTTAAAAAGAAAGACGGTTGAATGAGATTAAACCATCTGCTAAATGAATAAGATGGAAGTGTTAGTATAGACACCATCACATTATTGGCAGACTGCCAAGTGTAATTGACTCTTATGCAAAGCAAGGACCCATCAAACTACTCGACGGAAAAAGGTATTGATGTGATTTATTGACCGTCACAAAACAACTGAGTACAAAAGCAGACCTATTGTTGACCTCGTCCTCATCTATTAGCACACAGAAGAAAAAGCATACAATATGAGACTGACACACAGTGCAGTTCATAGCTAACACAATTGACAACAAAAACTAAAATGCAGAAGAGAAACAAAAACAAAATGCTCTGTTCTTCTCTGGTCCACAGTGTGGTAAGACTCCTCTGGTTCACAAGAAATCTTCACTGTAGACAACTTGATTCCTCTTGTCCCTGTACGAGCCTTTGGCGCTGTTCTGAACAGCTGGGAGAAGGAGAAAACACAAGATATATTGACAATTAGCACACAGATCAGTTGCCATATTAAGGGAAGGATTTCCATTTTTGCTGGGTAATTTAACAACCTTATGGTGTATGACCTAGTGATACTTACCCAGCGAGGCCCAGACAGATTTGCCAGTAGCTGCATCCAGCATTGGTTGCTTTCTGGCAATACTGACTTTAATAGGGATCTCTCCTACTGTACTTCCATTCAGCTAAGAGACAGGAGAGACAGCAGCACATCCAGGTCAGATGAATACCGTGTGGGACACAGTGATGTCAGGATCCTAAACCAGCCGACAGTGCCTCACCTCAGCAACCACCTGATCCGCTGACTCCATCTTCTCAAAGGTGATGAACGCGCAACTTAAGGTAAAAGTGAGAAGGGATATGAGTAGAAGAAAAAACGACAACATACAAGTTCAATTCTTGAAAACCGCGTGTTTGCACTGTAATCAAGTATTTTGTCACTGTGCTGTCTTACTTGTGCGGGTTGTCCATGGTGAGGTCTATGATGTTGCCATGCAGTGAGAAGGCGGAGCGCAGGCTGTCCTCCACCAGGCCAGAGCCATACACGTACACCGTGTTCCCCTTCCTCACCCCCCGCCGCTCCGGGTACGAGTCCGATCCTGGCACAGGACAATTGAAAGGAAGAAGAAGAAAGAAAAACTGAAGTCTTAATTTTATTCATTTAGCAGACGCTTTTATCCAAAGTGGCATACAAATAGTGCATGTACTAAGTAGAGCTGATCATCAAGGACAAAACCATGGAAGGAGAGTAAGAAATAAATACAATGTTTTATGGCCAGTGATTAAAATCAATTTGTGTATAGGATTACGAATATGACAGTATAAAATATGGGCAGCCAATAAGGGGCGACTACTCACGTCTGAACGGCCCGTCTCTGTCTCTCTCCCGGTCTCGCTCTCGTTCCCTGCTCCTGTCTCTCTCTCTGTCGTGCTCCCTATCCCTGTCCCTTCCTCTGTCGCGATCTCTCTCCCTGTCCCTCTCTCTCTCTCTGTCTTTCTCTCTGTCCACCTCCCGTTCCCGCTCTCTGTCCCGGTCCACGTCCCTGCTGGTGGACATGACACCGGGGTCCTCGTCGTCACGAGAACGTTCCCGCTCCCGCTCGCCTGGGCTGACAAAGCTGACACAGAGGGAGAGATGTTAGAAGGAGGGATGTTTGACTTCCAAGCAGAGGAAACAGAGAGTAGAAAACATCATGCCGTCAATTATTCATGAGAGCTTTTAGGGTTACCTCTCATACAGAGATTTTCTGCTGGCTCTCTTGCCGGACTAGACGGAAAAAAAAAAATATTTAAAAGAGAACAGATTCTGTTATCTTCTCAAAATTGTTTCACGGCCATGTTGAAGTACTACGGAAATTTGAATCCTAACGGAGGATTATATTCAGTTATTAGGGGTTTCCCCTGTAATCTCAGTACCTCAGGTAGCTCTTCATCAATGGAGACGCTCCTTTGGAATGGTAGGAAGGCTGGAATTGGGCCTTTTTCTGGGTCCTTGAGGAAGAACAGATTTTAACCGATAAGTGCTGGTTCATAAGGGAAATACCCGTAAGACAGTTATGTACTATTTATGTTTGTACATAATGTATCCACCTTTAGTTTGATCTCTAGTGTTCTGGAGCGTTTAAAGCCAGAGTTTTTGTTTTCTGACTTGATTGCACTTATGGCTCCGGACTTGATCAACATTTTAGCCTGCTCCGTAGCTGTCGCTGTGTCGACTACAGGCTGGTCTGACAGGGCTAGGAAAAGTAAGGAGAGAGAGCATAGTGAAGGATCAATCTAATGTGCAGGGATTCCTTGTAAATAGGCATAACATTTCAAATCAATATTTGTATTGAAGAAAAAACTATGGCCAGTGAAAACACACATACTCCGTTTTAATCCACTCTGATTCGTCTGGCTTGTTGAACTCTGCTTTTTCAAAGCCATGAGGGCTTTTTTCTTGAGGAGTGAGAAAATAAATTGTAAATAGGGAAAATAGGCTGGTTATTGGTCTACTGAATACCACACCCATACTTTTTTTTACAATTATTAATGGTATCGCAGTTCTTTCTTGAAAAATGTGATGTTTGTTTCTATGTAGATACCTTCTTTTTGAGTTTGGCATATTTTTTCTGCAACGACTCCTCTTCCTCTGTCAGAGAGCTAGGGAAGACCACCATGGCAAACCTTTCTGTGAACACAGAGATTAATTCATAATATCAGTAAACAGTAGCTAGCCAACAACTAAATGTTTAAGAGCAATACATGTTTGCAGCTAGTTAATTATCTAGTTAGCTAGCATAAGTTAGCCAGTCTAGTATAGTGCCTAGTCTATCTCGATGACCACTCATTCACAATGAAAACAACCTCTTGCAAATCTGCCCTTTAGCTAGCAGGTATGATCAAGTAAAACCATAGGATACATT
Source organism: Osmerus mordax (assembly GCF_038355195.1). Lineage (NCBI taxonomy): Eukaryota > Metazoa > Chordata > Actinopteri > Osmeriformes > Osmeridae > Osmerus > Osmerus mordax. The sequence continues at coordinate 6,878,249 of NC_090067.1, forward strand.
AATTTAACTACACAACTGCACAACAACCAAAACACAAATCATGAATTGTAATGATATTGATATAGTACCAGTGTATCCGTCTCTAAGTCTGTTTTCTCCCGATTCCAAGCTTGACAAAACACTTGCGCATGAATATGACGTGCTGTGTCTTTGTTGTCGGGTGAGGGGATTGTAAGAAATGTTTATACGAGTAAATCGATAAATTATGTAATATTTAGAAATACGAATAGATGCATTTCACTAAGTATAATATTATGTTGTCTACAAGTATTTATTTTTATTTGATCGTTTCAAACACACTTCCGCTAATCACAACTGTAACTTCCGCCGCGACGCGACACAGTAGTGACAGTGTTGCAGCTGCACAGAAACTTATACTTGCGGAGGAGACATGGAAAGAATAGGTAGATATATCTATTGAAATGGTTAATGCAGGCATACTGTAACATCCTCTAGACTTTGTAGTTTCCTATACGGATGTTTGACAAATTACCTAGAGATTTACATGACAAATGTGTTAGCCAGGGCTAGCAAGAGACTGTTTTCTCTCTATCTTAACTTAGGTTAGCTAGCTACCTACAGTACCTAGGTATTATCAAAATGTATATCAAAATGTTCTATAGACTTCGTTTTGTTAGCCAATAAAGTATTTTGAAATGGCATCAAGTAAGATGTTGAGTTCCAGAGAGGACACATCTAGACTTGACTTTAGTTCTATTGTCATTGACACTGATCATTGAACCTATTCATCATACAAAGTCGTCTATTCACCCCCGTTTTTAAACTATAGTATGCCTCTCCCTCTACAGTTCTGCCCCCCGTGGGGCCCACAGACCTGCCCATGTCCTTGCTGGAGATGGGCTGCTCTGGCAGGTTCGAGCTCATCACAGACCCACTGCCAAAGAACCAGCCTTTACCTCCTCTGAGCACGGTCAGTATGGCGATTTGTGGCTTAGGTGACATGTTTTCCTTCTTGAAATAACAAGGACCAGATAACTACACGTGGATAAAAAGTGATACAAATAACCATGTTGACATAGTTTGGATACACTATCTATGGCTTGACCCCATCAGTCGGCATTAACCAGCAGCACATATTCATTTGAACCAGTCCTATCCCATCTCTCTCCCCTATTTCCCCCACATTATCTCGTTCATCTCTCCTCAGCTCCCCCATGGCCTCCCCCCCACCAGTGTGGACCTAAAGACGGAGGTAGAGAAGCGCTTCCTACGCGACCCTGCCTGGCTCCCCTTACATGACACAGATGCCGCCTTCCAGAAGTTTCTGAAGTGAGTGGCTTAAATTGCATCTTGATGCTTGACCGTCTACAATTACAAATTGTAGAAATTATCCTATAAATGGTCTTTAGTATGTCAAATAGTATGATGCACTGATAGAAATACAATTCATTATAATATTAATACAGTACAGGGGCACTTTCCCTTGACTGTATTGGGTTGGGATTGTTACCAATTTCATTCGGGATTAAAAAAGTGAATGAAACTGAGATTAACTGACTGCCAGTTGTGTTGTTGTTTTTCCTTAGGGTGGCCCACAGGGAGATGGACGTGGACTCACTGCTCCTCTGCTCCTCCGCTCCCCTCCACTCTGGGCTGTCTGTGGTCAGAGACCCCACCACAGGAATGCTTCTGGACTTCACTGAGGTAGCTCACACAATCGCATTGAAAACGTTTATTCCACATATTTTTCCTAGATAGACTCAATTGCTTTTGTTTCATTGTTACTATATTGTATGTCTTTTTTTGACCTATTTTAAAAGTAATCTACATGTTTGTTATTTATGTCAAACAAAAAAGTACTTTGTGTTATATGAATGCTTGACATTCCTTGATGATAAAGGGAATTGTACTGAATCAAACTTCATTCAACCATAAGTAGACAAGTGTTAAAGGCTGTGTTAAGTGTCTGAAGTGATCAGTCTTTGGTTGGAAGTAATGTATAAATTGCATGTAATGTATAAATCATTTTAGCAGATGCATTCATGTCTTACAATTAAATACAATTCCCCTCCTTCACTTCAATTCCCCTCCTTCACTTTTGCTATGTGGTTCTCCTTCAGGTGCTGCTGGAGAACACAGGTCTTTCATCAAAGAATTCTCTTTCTCTGCAACGGCAGCCTGGACCCCCATCTGAAAGCTTGAGAGGAAGCAACACCAACTACCCCTTCCTTCCCGGTGAGGGCCGCTCAGCATCACTCTTCTGATCTGAACACTAGAGAACCGTTTGTGTCAGTGTCTGTGATGCATAGCTGTAGTGGCGTGCCACTTAGTAAGGTCATATTGACCTTTTCCTCTCTCTCACACTCTCTCTCTTTCGGCTTTTCTTTCTGTCTTTCTTTCCTTTCTTCTAGGTGGGATGGATGAGCTCACACTGGAGCAGATCAAGACGAAGTCTGACCTGGAGGAGGACATAGACTTTGAGAACAGTGAGATAAACAAGGATAAAGGAAATACGGATCTTAGGAGCTTCTTGGCTGAGCCAGAACAGTGTCTCCTGTTGGGTTGTTAAAGATGCCTTTCCTTTGTCCTCAGATTTACTCACTGTGGCCCCTGGACTTAAAGCTGATATGGACTTCAGTGATAAAAGTGGGTATGAAGTACACGTTTTGCTGCATACGTACAACATATATTGTCCCTCTGGCATGTGTATTTGTTACTCTTCTATTCTAATGTCCCTCTTTTATTGAACCAATCCAAAGATGCCAAAACTGCGAAGGCACCAGTCAACCTCTTGTCCCTCCTGTCCACCTTTGATGACATCATTGACGTGCACCCAGAGGGGCAGGAGACAGGCCAGGAAGGTGGAGATGCTCCTAAACTACCCAGAACCAACAGCCTGGAGGACCTGGGGATCAAGGTATGGAGAACGGTGTCCAACATCTGAAGCGTCAGAGAAGTATCTCAGTCTTTCACTCCAGAGGTCGTTATTTCATTCGAACACTGTGCTTCCATCTCCAGATGCTGCTCAGTAGTAACAAGCCTCCTTCCTGTTTCAGGACTCTGTTTCCACCCCCACGCCAGCCGCAGCTGTCGCCACCCCGTGTCATGAGGGGGTGTCCAAGCCAGCAGCGGCCCAGGAGGAGACCAAGAAATGGGCCATTCCGGTCGACATCACCTCCCCCTGTGAAGACTTTTACAAACGCATCCCCAACCCAGCCTTCAAGGTACTGACTCACCAGACGCCGGGAATAACGTCTGATAGAACCACTGATTCCTTGATGACATTATTGAATGATTACGTAGCAACAAGAGTGCTCCATAATTTACCATGGGTTGTAATGTCATGTTGAGGGGTTATGATGATTAGCATTGTGTTTTTTAGATCAATATGTGTTTCATAAAAAGGATGTATTTTTGACGAGTCACTGTTTGGCTCGGTACTTCCCTAAACCCCCACCCCCCCCCCCTCTCTCTCCCAGTGGCCTTTTGAGTTGGACGTGTTCCAGAAGCAGGCGGTGCTGAAGCTGGAGGCCCACGAGTCTGTGTTTGTGGCTGCTCACACATCTGCAGGCAAAACAGTGGTGGCAGAATATGCCATTGCATTATCCCAGAAACACATGACCAGGTTGGTAGGCATGGAATTATACCCAGCAGAGATTGACCCCCACCCTTTCTTTTCAACCCCGATATTCCCAACACTGTACTTTGTTGTTTGCTATTGCGGGGCGTGACTATACCCTAACCCGACGTACGGTCTGTGCTCTGATAGGACCATCTACACCTCCCCCATCAAGGCTCTGTCCAATCAGAAGTTCCGGGACTTTAAGGCCACGTTCAGTGACGTGGGTCTGCTGACGGGGGATGTTCAGCTGAGCCCTGAGGCCTCCTGCCTCATCATGACCACGGAGATACTGAGGTGCTGACAGAACACAGCCAACCACCCACACAGCCCACTGCCCCTCTGACAGAACACAGCCAACCACCCACACAGCCCACTGCCCCTCTGACAGAACACAGCCAACCACCCACACAGCCCACTGCTCCTCACTAACATGACATCAGACTATATTAAACACTTTGACTTTGTGTGTCTCTCTCACACACACTCTTTTTCCCCTGTCTCAGGTCTATGCTCTATAACGGCTCTGAGGTGATCAGAGATCTAGAGTGGGTGATCTTTGACGAGGTTCACTACATTAATGACGCTGAGGTAAGCGGTCTCCTCCCTTCATTATGTACCAGTACAAATCAACAAATGGATCTTGTTCCTTTTTTTCTTATCCACTCTATGTCGTCCCCCCCTCCATCCCTTTAGAGGGGAGTGGTGTGGGAGGAAGTACTGATCATGTTGCCTGAACACGTCAGCATCATTCTCCTGAGCGCCACCGTGCCCAACGCTATCGAGTTCAGCGAGTGGATTGGGTAGGTCATGCACTTTGACCTCTTGGTCTCAGGTTTGCCCCACCAACCAACAACCACATAGGATATTCAGAAGATAATCTCTCTGCTCCCCCCCCCCCCCGACCACCGCCTCCCATTCCTCCCCCTCTCCTCCCCCTCTCCTCCCCCTCTCCTCCCCCTCTCCTCCCCCTCTCCTCCCCCTCTCCTCCCCCCTCCCCAGGCGTATTAAGAAGAAGCACATCTATGTGATCAGCACAGTGAAGAGGCCAGTGCCCCTGGAACACAACCTCTACACAGGCAACAGCACCAAGACCCAGAAAGAGATGTTTCTCCTGCTAGATGCCACAGGCAACTTCATCACCAAAGGGTAGAAACCTGCTTCTTCTCAGTCCGACAATAACCCCTTTTTATTACAGTTGTCATGTGAGGTTCGTACAGAGGATGACTTGGATGTGGTCTGTTTCCTTTCCTTTCCAGATACTATGCTGCAGTGGATGCCAAGAAGGAAAGAACTAGTAAACATGCCCAGTCCTTCGGCTCGAAAAACACGTCTCAGAACACCTCAGCCAACCAAGTCAGTTTCTCCCTCTTGCCAACACTCTCTTTCTCTCCCACTGTCATTCCTTTTATCTTGGCCTTCGCTGCTATACCCATCCCCCCCCCCCCCTCTCTCTCTCTCTCTCTCTCTCTCTCTCTCTCTCTCTCTCTCTCTCTCTCTCTCTCTCTCTCTCTCTCTCACTTCCTGCATCCCCTCATCTTGCATCTTGTCTATTTTCACCGTTACTCCACTCTCACCCCTGTCTTCACCTTGTCGTCCCTCCACCCCAGGACCGTTCAGTGTGGCTCTCCCTCCTCCACTTCCTGTCCCAGCGACAGCAGACGCCCGTGGTGGCGTTCACCTTCTCCCGGACACGCTGCGACGACAACGCACGCTCGCTGTCCTCCATGGACCTGACCAGCTCTGTGGAGAAGGCAGAGATCCATTCCTTCTTCCAGAAGAGCCTGAGTCGCCTCAGGGGACTTGATCGCCAGCTACCTCAGGTAACTCCAGAGTCAGCTGCTCCAGGAAGGGGCCTAACTCCAGGGTTAGCTACCCCAGGTTAGGGGCCTGTCCCCAGGGTTAGCTACCCCAGGTTAGGGGCCTGTCCCCAGGGTTAGCTACCCCAGGTTAGGGGCCTGTCCCCAGGGTTAGCTACCCCAGGTTAGGGGCCTGTCCCCAGGGTTAGCTACCCCAGGTTAGGGGCCTGTCCCCAGGGTTAGCTACCCCAGGTTAGGGGCCTGTCCCCAGGGTTAGCTACCCCAGGTTAGGGGCCTGTCCCCAGGGTTAGCTACCCCAGGTTAGGGGCCTGTCCCCGGGGTTAGCTACCCCAGGTTAGGGGCCTGTCCCCAGGGTTAGCTACCCCAGGTTAGGGGCCTGTCCCCAGGGTTAGCTCAGTGGGACACAGGTGATCACATTGCTTCCTTCCTCCTATCCTGCACCCATCTCAGATCCTGCTGATGAGGGACCTGTTGAAGAGGGGGATAGGCTTGCATCACAGTGGAATCCTGCCAATCCTGAAGGAGGTCATTGAGATGCTCTTCTCTCGCGGGCTTGTAAAGGTGAGTATGAGGGGACTCTCTTGGGCCTGTGATTTGGTCTCCTGTACCTCATCTCCTCCTTGCTCTCTCTAGTCATCTGTCAAGCCGTTGCTCTCTCTCTCCCTCCCAGGTTCTGTTTGCCACAGAGACGTTTGCCATGGGGGTCAACATGCCCGCCAGAACCGTGGTGTTTGACAGTATCAGGAAACACGACGGAACTGGCTTCAGGAACCTGCTGCCTGGTATTTACATTTGACACCTCTTACTTTTCATTCATTTACCAGACGCTTTCACCCGAAGCGACCTGCTAAACTCTTTGTGCCGTGTATGTCCGTTTCCCTCCCCTCTCCCACTCTCAGGAGAGTACATCCAGATGGCAGGTCGAGCTGGCAGGAGAGGCCTGGACGCCACTGGGACCGTGATCATCCTGTGTAAGACCGGGGTTCACGACATGGGAGAACTCCACTCCATGATGCTGGTGAGAACCTCCCCCCTCCTCCTCCACCATATCCCTATACGTACACCTGCCCTCACAAGGGACCACCACCAGCTGATCTCACCGCCAGTCTGGTCAAGCTGTGTGAGGGGGTTCTCTCCCAGCCCGTCTGCAGCCCGTGTGACTGGATAGGAGGAGAGGACAGCTCTACAGTACATAGTACTGTCTGAGTGCTGGATCCTGCCTGTGTATTGGACTGGAGTGGTGCTTGTGTGTGTGTGCAGGGCAAGCCCACTGTGCTGCAGTCCCAGTTCAGGCTGACCTACACCATGATCCTCAACCTGCTCCGAGTGGAGGCCCTCAGGGTCACCGACATGATGAGGCGGAGCTTCTCCGAGAGCCACCGAGACACCCAGGTACTACACCACCCAGCATGCACCGGGAGGGAACAGACGCCGAGCGGCCGCTTTCGGCCTTTTTCTCACCGTCCGGTTGTCAATTGTTCTGCTCTGCGCTCCTTTCCCGCTCTCCATCTGTTCTTCCTTTTCTCTCTCCTGTCCTTTGCCTCCCCTCCTTTCCTCTCTACTCTCCTCCTCTTCCTGTCCTCTTCCTCTCCTCCTCTCAAGGCCAATGAGAAGCAGATAGTCCAGCTCAGGCGGACCCTGGCGTCTCTTCCTCCCCTGGACATCGAGGGGCATCTGTCTGACCTGGTGCCTTACTACCACACAGTCACTGAGCTGCACATCTCTGCTCAGGCCCTGCAGGTACACACACACACACAGACGCATGCACACACTGAAATGGAGATATTGCGCACATGTCTGGACAGCACATTTATATGTTCTTGTATGCGTGTTCCTCCTTGTCCGGTCTGTTTCAGAAAGCCGTGATGGAATCTTCTAGCGGCTTGAAAGCTCTGTCTGTGGGACGAGTCATACTGGTCAACAATAAACAGCACCTGAACGCTCTGGGAGTCATCTTACAGGTGTGTGTGTGTGTGTGTGCGTGTGTGTGTGTGACAACAAGGACTTCCCCTGCACCAACCCTCTCACATTTCTACTTTTCTGCTTGTGTGTTCCAGGTGTCCAACGACTCCATGAATCGTATGTTCACGTCTCTGGTGATCTGTGAGAAGGGCAACGAGGAGGGGGCAGGGACCGCTCCAGACACGAGCTCCACCCCTCACCTCTACAACACCAGCCTCTTCATACCAGACGGTCAGCGCTCACTCACACACACACACACACACACGTCCAGAGTCTCCCTCCCTCCGTGTGACTGCTGCAGTGACCCTCTGTGCTGTGCTCGGTCCCAGGCCCCTGCAGTCACACGGTCCAGAAGCTCAAGCAGCAGGACATCTCAGCCATCACAGTGAAGACCCTGAAGGTGATACCTGAGAGGATCATCGACAACTACAGCAAGAGGCAGCAGCTACGCTTCCGGTATGTGTGTGGGGGGCACGCGCTCGCTCGTGCTCGCTCGCTCTTAATTGAATATTATGTGTTTTTTCCTCCATTATATTGTCACCATTAAAAACTGGTGAGTTTGTGTAGGCGACTCGACATCGAATCATTTTACAACTCTCTCACTGTTTTTCTCCCCTCCCCATCTCTCCGAAGGCTTGATCCTCCCGGCCAGGCCATCTCCACGGCGACCCAGGAGCTCCTGCGGTTAGCGGAGGCTAACCCGGACGGGCTGGCGACCCTTGACCCCGTGAAGGACCTCCACCTGAAGAGTGTGGAGGTGGTGGAGGACGTGATGAGGCTGCGCTCGCTGCAGGACTGCCTCCGAGACTTCACGTGCATACACTCCCCCACCTTCACAGAGCATGTGAGCCAGGGTCTGCTGGGGGGGCCGGGGGGGGGGGGGGGGGGATACTGCAGGGGGCGTCCAGTATGAGCGACTCCTCGTCTCCGATGAATGTGGAAGGACAGGGCGCATCGCTCTCTATTAGCAGGGAGAGGGAGAGAGGAGGGAGCGAAAGAATGAGAGAGAGAGAGAGAGAGAGGGGGGGGGGGGGGGGGGGGGGGAGAGAGAGAGAAGTAGAGAGGGAGAGGGAGAGAGAGAGATAACACAGCATATCATTAGATCCATCACTCACCCACTGCAAGATTGCTAATTAGGTTGTGTGACAGGATATCTAACACACACTCAGACACTCTCTATTCTCACTGTTTTCTCTCAAATATGTGTGTGAAAGTGGTGGTGTGGCTAGATAGGATGCTTTATGATGTTTACTGTACATCTGGGAATATTGCTAGTGTGGGGGAAATGTTTTGTACTGTAAACTTGAATATCCCCAACTGTCTCTTCCCTTCCTTTTGTCTCTATCTCTTTCTTCCACCTTTTACCCCTCCATCTTCCTCTCCCTCTCTCTCCCATGTGTCAGTTCACCCGGGTGCAAGAGAGGATGAAGGGTGCAGGAGGATCTGGACAAGCTCCTCTTCCTCACCTCCGACCAGTCTCTGTCTCTGCTGCCAGAGTACCACCAGAGGATCGAGGTCTGTCCCCCCTCACCAACCTCACCGCCCATCCTCCTGTCCCTCCGGCCCCCCCTGTCCCCATCCCTTCTGGCCCCCCTGCCTCCCATCCCTGGCCCACTCACCGCCTGCTAGCAGAGCCACGCCTCGTTCCCTTCACACTGTCCTTCCCGCTGAACCTCCCGGCATCCACCGCTCGACACAAACACAGCAGCATTACCTGTCATATCTCTGTATCAACTCCACAAATACGCGCCATGACTCTGTCATCGGCACGTTCTAACTGTAGAACAGGGAGGTAGGGACAGCGTGACAGCAGAGTGACCCGGATGCGTCCCCTCTCCCCCGCCGCCAGGTGCTCAAGTCCCTGGACTACGTGGACAAGGGCGGGGCGGTGGCAAGCTGAAGGGCCGCGTGGCGTGCCAGGTCTCCTGCCACGAGCTGCTGCTGACCGAGCTGCTGTTTGAGAACGCCCTGAGCCCCCCTGGCCCCAGAGGAGAGCGCCGCCCTGCTGTCCTGCCTGGTGTTCACGCAGAAGACCCAGGTGGAGCCCCACCTCACCAGCACCCTGCAGGAGGTGAGGAGCACGCTCGTTCACCCGCAGCAGCACCAGGAAGTACATTTGGCGTGTTCGTTTGAATACATTTGAATGGATGCTCGTCGCTGTGTGTTTTCCACCGAGCCTTGTATGCCATGCGTAAGGATGGCGAGAGGAGGAGATACGTTTGTCATGTGAGCCAGGTTCCATTTGACCTACTGTACAACTGTTTAATCGAGGGCTAGTCTGACTTTACTGGTGACGCATACGCACAGGACAGGACACACTCAACTGGCTTTCCCGTGGCAAGGGCACCTTACCTGAAGCAACACACATACAGACCCCCACACACACACTCACACACAGTGTCTGTGTGGGTTGTCAAGCAGCCCAGGGACATGGAAGTGCTTTCTAGAAGCCTGAATTAGTGATGACTCGCCGTCGCATACAGAGCTGTTTTTACAGGAAGGCTGTAACATTGAGTGGACACTGAACGGGCTCCCTGAACACGTGTAGTGGGCTTCCTGCACGTCGGGGAGGAAACGCCGGCCGAGGTCTCGGAGCCTCGGCGGGAGAGCTGAGGGAATGTTTCATGTTCAAGAGCTCCTCGTGGGACTAATCTGTTAGCATGCGCGAGCGAGCGAGCCTCTTCGTTTGACCTTTCCTTCTCTCCTTCTGTCTCTCCTTCTCTCTCTCTTTTATCCAACTCCCTTTCCCCCCCCTCCCTCTCTTCCCTCCCCCCCCCCCCCCCCCCCCACCCCCCTCCCTCAGGGTATTGCGCGCGTGCTGTCTGTGGCCCAGCGTATCGGCGAGCTGCAGAGGAGTTTTGGGATAGCCCAGACGGCTGAGGACTTTGTGTCCCAGTTGAAGTTTGGTTTGACCGAGGTGGTTTACTGCTGGGCCAGGGGCATGGTGAGACTAAATGCACCACTCACCCTCCGCATCTCATCACACAGGCGCCATGATTTCTTACAACGGAATGGCCAAGCAGGATGACATGTTTCTGTCACTGCAAAAAAAAGTGTCTGTCCTGAGGTTTTCCTCTCCTATAATTATTTCACCTGCTGTCCTCTCTTCCTGTTTGTCATCTTGGTCCTGCCCTGCCTTTTCCTCCCGCTGCCTCTCCTTTGGTCTCCTTTCCTTCTCCTGTTCAACCCCTGTCTCGTCTCCTTGTGTCTCGTCTTCTCCTCTCCTCCTATCTCCTCTCCTTCTCTCCTCCCATTTACTCTCTTTGTCTCGCCTTCTCCTGTCTCCTCTCCCCCTCGCCACCTCTCCCCCTCTCTCCTGTCCTTTACCCCTCCTCTCCCCCTCTCCTGTCTCCTCTCCCTCTCCCCTCCCCCTCTCTCCTGTCTCCACCCCTCCCTCTCTCCTGTCTCCTCTCCCCCCTCCCCCTCCTCTCCCCCTCTCTCCTCCACTCCCCTCCCCCTCTCTCCTGTCTCCACCCCTCCTCTCCCCCTCTCTCCTGTCTCCCCCTCCTCTCCCCCTCTCTCATGTCTCCTCCACTCCCTCTGTCTCCTTGCCTCCTCCCCTCTCAGCCGTTTTGCGGAGGATCGCCCAGCTGACTGACGTCCAGGAGGGCACGGTGCGTGCGCTGTATCCAGCGCCTGGACGAGGTGCTGAAGGAGGTGCGCCAGGCAGCCCGCATCGTAGGAGACTCAGTCTTGGGGCAGCAAAATGGAGAAGGCCTCCCTGGCCATCCGCAGAGACATCGTCTTCACCGCTTCACTCTACACACACTGAGGGAAAGGAGGGATGATAGAAAGAGGTGGGGGGGGGGGGGGGGGGGGGGAGTGTTGTGTGTGCGTGTGAAGGTGCCTACTGCCAAGCATGTTATGGTTCTCGATTTGGTGTGTGAGCATGTGCCAAAGAGGTACAATGAAAGAGAGAGAAAGGGAGAGAGAAAGATAGAGAGTATGTGTGTGTGTGTGTTATGCGTACATTTATGTGTGCACGCAAGAATAAAGACAGGGAAAGAATATGAACATACTCATTTGTTTGTGTATGTTGGAATGAGAGTCAAATGGTTTGTAATTTACTGTACAGAAATAAAATCCACTGCATTGCTTACTGTCATATACATTTTGATCTTGTCTGTGAAGTCGGTTCCTATAAAATGTTGTGTTTAATAGTTTTCAATTTCAGGCTCCATACCAGTGGCCTATGAAGCTTACAGTATTTTCAACCTCGGCTGTCTCTTTAAGACAGCGATAGCTGTGTGTCTGATTAATTCAATGTAACGCGATGCGTTAGTGGAGAAACCTGTTTTCTGCTGTTGCGGTGGATGTACCAGCTGCAGACTGGGGGAAATCAGATTTTTTTTACATTGGGACATTATAACAGTTAAAGTACCTATACACAAAGTTATTTGCTCTAAAAGCCATTACGTTTGGATCGTAAAATGAAAATAATTTAAGAGATGGGTTATAATTAGAAGGAAAAGTCTCCACCATTGTGAGGATTAAAATCAAGTCACACGAATTGGAATAATAGTGCTTGTACTACATATTTGGGTGAGAGGAGAGCATTATCTCTGCACAAAATGTCATCAGAAAAACACGGTAAATGTTTTGTTTATAATTTGTTTTTATCTGAGGTTGTGTTTTGTTGCGTCTTTTCTCTGTCACCGCTGTAATTGACAATTGAACCAATTCCCCCATCCCCCACAGTCCTCTGTATTTCTAATTCGTTTTTATTAGCTATTTAAGAACAAAGGATTGGCTTTACTCGTGTTTAGCTTTTGCGAAGAAAAATCGATAGGTTTCATCGGTGACACGGTGACTCTCTTATCTTTTCATCCAGCTAATTTCGGCCCCTCTTAACGTGTTCGCCAAACCCTTCCTAGCTGTCCATCTTATTGCGCGTATGCATCTCTCTGTTTATGCTCTTCGCTTCTCCTATTCATCGTGTTCGCACGTATTTATTCATTGTAACAACCATTTAATAATGATGTGCGTGCGGGTGTGTGTGTGCGCAGTGTGTCATGTGTGTCTGTGAAAGTGCGCGGGCGTGCGTAATGTTCACATAAAAAATGCAGCACAATAATCTGCTTCATTTCTCCCGTTAACCCCCGCGGTTTCATTGTATCCTAGGATGGTACCAAGGTAAGCGCCATGTTTCTGAGAGGTATCCCTCCGTAGTGAATGAGACATTTCACAGCTGATAGGTTTAGATCAGGGAAGCCCTGGCTATTTAGTCGCTGTAGGCCACGCACACACAAACCATATCTGTGAACAGACACACGTGTGAACACACAGATACAGAAGGCCCGCTTATCTGTGGTTAGTTTAATGTATGACATGTCACTATGTTCTTTTATAGATGTGAGATATCATTCCCCACCCAATCTTGTCTTGTAATTAGCATAGCGATTTACTTAACTATGGAAGTGACAGTGTTAGTTTCTTATGTAATCACTGTCCCCAAGCTCAAGTCATCGAGCTTCATCTCATCGACCCTCATCACCCACCTCTCTCTCTCTCTTCCATTCCCCACCTCTCTCTTACATCATGCCTTTCAACCTCTCCATCTTTCTCATCCTTTCTTCCCTTTCCATCTAAATCTTTTTTACCTCCCTCTCTTCACTCACTCTTTTTTCACCCCCCACCTTTTTTGTGCTTAGCAGGTGAGTGAGCATGGATTACTGATTGCTGTACACAGTCAACCTTGCCTCATAGCATATGACACAATGGGTGTCATAGTTATTGTTTACGTGATAAGTTAAACTCGATAAGCCTCTTGGTCTTTCCAGGAATGGCCAGGAAAAAATGCTGCATCTGAATACGGTAATAAAATGTGTCAGGGAATAGTTCCAGAGTGTTCTCGATCTGAACTGTTATCATGTAAGACCGCAAGACATCCAGTTTCAGCGTTCACTAGAGCATGGTCCAGTGGCTAGGGGCCTTCATCCAGACAGCTGCTGCTGCCCCTCCTGAAGGCAGCCCTGCTGCATGCCCTCTTTGCTGCCTTCGGGTCATTGTGACCCACCGTCGTGGTGCAAAAGGTGGGTCACAATGACCCGAAGGCAGCGCAACCGTAGTCCAGCGTCCACCTCGTCATGCTCCCCTGCAGCTAGGTTCTTCCTGTGTTCAGCATCATACATCAACTATAGTGAGAAGGGGATTAGTATGTCATCAAAAATAGAACATGGGTGTTTTTTCTGGTCTACACCACACTTTTCCCTCCTGGACGTCCTCTAATTAAACTCCAGCTTAAAGAATCGTTGAAAAGGCTTGAAATGAATACACTCGCTAATACATTTTCTCCAATGTAAAAGCAGTTGTAGCGAGATGCTTCTATGTGCTTTGGCCCTGGCGCATATCAACAGGAAAATAAATCTATTGTGTTTATATTGCATAAGCGGGCACCAAAATGTCAGAGGAGAGAATGATGGCTGGTTAGATAACGGTCTGCCTGCTCTCCTCCCCTATTCACTCCCTATGTCTCTCTCTCTGTCTCTCTCTTTGTCTCTCTCTTCACTGCCTCTCTCTCTCTGTCTCTCTTTCTGTCTCTCTTTCTGTCTCTCTTTCTCTCTCTCTCTCTCTGTCTCTCTCTCTCAGGTCTGGATGACTCTGGACGTCAGTCCATGTCCCAGCCCATGACCCAGATGCAGCCCCCTCCCTACCTCCCAAACCAGGCTCCAAACATGCCTCAGCACCCGGGCATGGCCCCCCAACAGGGCTGTGGCCCCCAACCCAACTACCCCCCTCCACCTCCACCTCCAGGCTCTGACGGCTACCTCCAGGAGACCCAGTTCCACTGCGGCCCCCTCGGACCCCCAGGTGCTCCCCATGGCTACACAGTACAGACCCAGGGGGCTGGAGGGACAGTGCCCCACCCCCCAGTGGGGTACCTCCACCCAGGCTACCCCCTCCAACTGCAGCCTTGCACAGCCTATGTGCCCATCTACCCCATGGCGTCGGTGAGTGGTCATTAACACACAGGCAGTGATTTGAATAGGTTTATAATGAGGTGCTAAGCTTGTGCAATATATTAAGATTTGTCTTTAGCCCTTAGTTGCCATATGGACCCTCTATTGTGTTTGAATGAATAAAATAATGTGTTTTTAACACATACAATCTGAGCATGCAGAGCTCCAGTAGATGTAACAGGACAGTGATTTCCTAATGGTTGTGCTGCGGCCGGCCCGTTTCTGCTGGTTCATCATTTTGAGAGACACCACAGCAGGAAACATTGTTTTTGTTCCTTTTGCTTGCCACAAGCAATGGAAAATGCAGACAACAGCAACCAACCCAACCGCTGATGCAGAATACCCATAACTGCCCGCGTAACCACCCCCCCCCCCTCCTCCCTCCCTCCCCCAGGGCCAGCCCTACATGCCAGGAGGCGGTGGGGGAATGCCCCAGGGGCAGATGGCCATGCAGATGCCCCCTGGCATCGCCCTGATGGAACCGCGTAGGCCGCCACACGACTACCTGCCCATCGCCGTCCTGACCACTGTCTGCTGCTTCTGGCCCACCGGAATCATCGCCATCATCAAGGCTGTGCAGGTCGGTCAACACACGGAAAAGATACTGGTTATGTTACTGTTCTGGATATGGCTTGATCTGTAGGTTGAGAAGGTCTCTCTAGTGAGGAGGGTAACAGGTGTGTGTCATCCGGTCAAACAATGTGGTTACACTGGTGGCTGGTTGACAAGCTAAAGCATGTTTGTTACAACTGGGATTTGAGTAAGAACCTGGAGAGGGGTCAATCTCCTGGTGCAGGGTTGAACCGCCCTTGTACCGCCTACAATTACCTCCCAGTCTAACCCAGTCTGCGCTTGTGTTGGAGGAGAGGCAATGTGAATAATGCACAGCTCCACTGGGTAGACACTGGCCTTGATACCAGCCACCGTCTTTTGATGTTGATGTCCCGGTACATTCCAAGTGTACCGCTAAATCACACAGGTCGATTAAAAGCAAGCTCTAATCCTAATCAACCCCAACTTTAATGTAGCACACTTCACTCTAATAGTTAGCTGGTTGATAAGAGGATTCCGTTTCAATTACAACTGGGGTCGGTGGTAAAGACCTACCGGAGGCTAGCTCTCCAGGAACTGCCACAGAGAGCCCTGGACTAAAGCAGCAGTAACAGGTCATCGTTTGGGGCTGGTGTGCAGGGAGGATGGGGGGGGGGGGGGGGGTACTATGACAACGAGCTGCTATTATGTAATGTGGCATTGTTTACAACCAAGCTAGTATGGATTTTAGCTGTGGGCTGGGCTGGCTCAGATGGGTTTGAGCTGATCTGAGCAGACAAGGCACGGAGACCCAGGTTTGGGTTCTTTCAGTGGAAGCAGCTGATGTTGTGTCGGCTCCATGTGGGGTTGTGTTTCTGGTAGGTCAGCCCCTCTGTTGTTGATCTGTATTAGTGCCTGTGCCAAGGTAATCTGTCCCCTCACTCTCTCTCTCTCTCTTTCTTTCTTTTTTCTCCAGCACCCTGTAGCCATTTTTCTCTCCACCTTTTTAATGTGTCGTTCCCCACTCTCCCCCAGGTGCGTACGGCGGTTGCCAGGGGGGACATGGTGACGGCGGAGATAGCGTCTCGAGAGGCGCGGAACTTCTCCTTCATCAGTCTGGCGGTGGGCATAGCCTCCATCGTCCTCTGCACCATCCTCACAGTGGTGGTCATCATCGCCTCACAGCACCACGACGACGACTGGGATCCTTAGACACACACGCCACGCGCTCACACACAGGAACATACAGTACAGCATAGGTAGAGACACTGACTGACTTACTCATACTGGTATTCTGGGGTGTGCTTGACTGTACGTATGTGTTCTACCTACAGTTCTGACCCTACCAACTGACTATGCCATCTGACCTGGCTAATAACCAATCATTTCCAATCTTCAAACGCTAATGGGACTTGGGAACCTATAGAGGCCAGTATTAATGTTACCGTGGCAACTATCTTTCCATTCAGATATCGCTTATTAGGGATTAAAACGAAGCACATATCTGACATAACATTAATTTGATACTAGTCTAATCTTGATTTGATATTAACTATTCATTTTATGTTAATCACTGATAGATGGATTTATTGATGGTCCCATCAAATCCACTGTAGCTGCGAGACCAAAACATGAGTCACACACTGTATTTAAAGTGCTTCAGCCTTCTCATGACTGCCAAATGGAGGACAAACCATAGTGGCTATTTCTGTACACAATGAGGTATTTTGAATTACTGACTGTATGTTTTACTTACACACAGAAGTCGAGTATTATAATTTTTTGCTTCAAACAGTAAATCAATTACTTTTTTTGTAATTGATTTACAACATATTATTAGAAACAATTACAAAACAAATTGCCAAATTAACAAATAGTTTAGACACATAAGATCGATAATGAATTACACACCTACTGGCAAGTAAACTGATATTATAACAAGGTCTAACATAACCAAACATGAAATATTTATCAGAGGCTGAACTTTGTGTCATGGTTGGATAATACTGTATTGGTTCACTTTACTAAATTTGTTTATTTATTAAGATATACTATTTATGTATTTATCTATTTGTTAATTTATTCAGTTCCTACCGTTGTGTGTTTTTAATTCAGTAGATAAGCTGTTCTTTTTATCTGCCCCTATATCAATAGATTTTTGTAGCTAGCTATATTACACTTTGCGGCTAGCAAAAATTTGAAATTTCTGTAATGATTTGCACATTCCAACACTAAAATGGCACAGCATCAAATGTTTTGTAGTTTATAATACTTAATAGATATCAGTTGTCTTAGAGGTAGTCTCTCTGCACTTAACAACAGAGTAGACATCTTGAGTTAAAAAAATGCAGATGGCTTGAAGTGGTTGAAACGTCTCATAAATGTTCTATATAGAACAGGAAATAGTGAATGAAAAACCAACAATTTAGAAGAAACTATTTATAGCCTCTCAATATTATTCACAGCGACCCTGATGATGCTCAGAACTGAACTGTATTCAGACAGGACTGTTCATCACAGCTGTAAAAGCTGGGCCACAAAAACATGACTGCTATCTGAAGCAGCCCACCACTTGGTTTTATTAGTTGTGCTGTTTCCTGTGTTTGGCCACAGAAGCAGGGTAAATAGTGTAAACTGGATGTCCAGAACAGTGGAATTGAAAATGAATGTTTCTGTAGAGAACAAAAGTCAATGCCTATATTCTGTATATTGTAGCACTTTCCTCTCTACAATCTGTTTGTTTTGTTAACCCTATCCTCTCCCCTCTCTCACTGTCTTTCTCCCTGCCATGCAGGTTGAACATGTCTTACCTGTATTGACAACATATCTTTCTTGCTTCACTCTTTCCTCTGTTCTAGATTATTATGATGCTATTTTTTGAGAGAATCCTGAATCTGCTTAGAGATATTGAACATGTATTGTGTGTTGTGAGGGACCATGATAACAATGTAAATATTGTATTAGGCTGTATAAGGTTATCTTCAGTAAGTCTGATTCTAATTATGATTATTGTTACTTAGTGATGATGGCTTTGATGATCACTACCATAGGCTATGGCATTTCATCTAATCTGTCCTTATTTCAAAGACACAGTATTTTAGAGATGATAAATTCAGAAAAATCTAAGTGAGCTCAGTGCTGTATCCTTTAATGCTGTCACTCTCCCCTTTGTACAAGAGAGCTATTCTGGGATGTGTGCGTGTGTGTTTGTATGCTTTAGACTCACCCCCTGACATATCTAGTTTAGCTAGCTCTACGCTAAACCCCACCTATGTGTACTTTCTTTCCTAGGTGATGGTTCTACGTCGTTACAGATGCCCTTGGCTAGGCAGACGAAACTCTAAACTGCTTTTATGGTTTAGAGATGCTGTACACCTCCTCTCCTAGCCTGTAAATGCGAGGGATTGCTTGTTCAAAGAGGCTGCTGTGTACACGTGCTTTCTCTCTGGGGGATATTCTGTTCGTGGATGTTACACATGCATTTGTTGTGTATGAATTCAGTCGTTTGAATAAAGGAATCCTTTTTGGTTGTGAAAGACTTGGGTCGCAGTTATCGACTGTACCAGTCTCTCGCTTGCTCCTCGGTATCTGTCTCTCTGTATCTGTCTCTCCTCCTCTCTTTCCTTTCCTGTCATTCTCTCCCTGTATCTCTCTCTCCCTCTCCCTTCATCTCTGAGGTGCTATTTATAGTTGCCCCGGTTTTCTCCATCGCCACCCCCCCTCTCCCTCCCTGTCAGAACATGAAGTATATCTCTCTATTAGCGGGTCCATCACTAAGAGATGCTAGTTGTTTCTATGTTTGTGTTTGTGATTGTTTTATGACACAATTTACAGGCCTCTGTGCAAATGCAGCATGTGTACCGTTTGCTTTCATCTTTGCTTTAAAGGAATGCCAGCGCATTCCTTGTGTAAGCATTACTGACATCCGTTAAACTCAAGCACAGGCTTGGTGCACAAGCTCTGCTCATCTCTCTCTGCTACGCATGCAGAGAGAGATGAAGATAGGTTGGGAGGAGCGATTGTGTGTGATTGTGGAGAGAGAAGAGGAGAGGAGAGGGGAGGGGTGGAGGGGGTGGGGGACCAGGCCAGACTGTGTCTACAGGATCACAGATGGTCATTTAGCCTCCCAAAGAGACCCAGCGTCTCTGAGATCATTTAACTTGGACTGCCGCCGCATGATTCTGTGCTCAGTCCCACCTTTCTGGGTCTGCCCGCCGCCGCCCCCCCACCTGAGTGTTAGTGTCGGCACGCAGCGAGGTGCCAGGTTTGTGAGTACCTGGCACCTCGGCTGCATCCACAGGCATGATTAATAACCACTGATGATCCCTATCCTTCAACACACAAACACACACACACACCACATGCACACACCCACCCAATACAGGACGGCAGGGGAAGCAGGCATCCTTTACACGTGCACGTGTCCAGCGGGCCACAACAACCATGCCGACCGTCGAAAATAAAAATATATATTTATTGTTTTTTACAAATCATCAACAGAAACAGGGCGTGATCATTAGTGAAAATATGCAGGGTTGTCCTACAGTGTTCTGGGATGTAGTATAGTGACAGTGGTTGATAAAGGAGGATATATAATCCAGGGTGTCCCCTCCAGAGAGGCTCTAGCAGCGAAGCACCCTGACCTGGATGTACTGACAGAGGCAGAGGGTGGCGTTGGGGCAGTGGCTCCTCCTGGACAGCCGGCTCCCACGGCTCTGGACCGGCAGACTCTCTGAGACCAGCAGCTTGACGTACGCTGCACTGTATGTGAGGAGGAGCTGCTGAGCCACGGCCTAGGACACACGGGAAAAAGACACGGGAAGTGAGACGGTGGCGACTGGGATGGCTGCCGTTTTTTCGAGGCCTTCTCAACTTACGTCTGCACTGTCGTGGAAGGGCCTGGTTTCATGAGAAATAACGTTTGTGTTTGTGTGCATTTGACAATCTTGAGCTGCATGCTGAGGTGGACGTGGTTACATAAGGCCTGGGAGGTGTGTTTGACATAGTTTTCTCTCTCCCTCTCTCTCTTTCTGACCTGGGATGGGAGTCTGAGTTCTGGTACGAGGCTGTAGTTGGTGGTGAGTTTGGTGTCCTCCCGGTGGCTGTTGGAGGTATTGTGGTCCGCCTTCTGCTCCGGAATCAAAGGCCTCTCTTCATCAGAGCCCTCCTCGACCCGTGAACCCACCTCAGGGTCAGGGTTCATGACCTCTGACACCAAGAGGAGATGGGACATCCTTTTCTTCAGTTTCTTCTGATTTAAAGAAGACACAGTTGAGGCAAAGTTGACTTGATTGGTTGGTTATGGAACTGCGCTCCATTTCTCTTTACAGAATGACACCAGACACTCCCAAGCCACCAATCTAAAGAATGTACTTTACACAAGATGAAATACTCTGTTAGTGTGAAATTTACGAGTGTCATAAATGCTTGTCCTCATGTCAATTAGCGAGGAGAATCCTTTCAAACAACAGAAGGCGTATTGATTTATGCATATTGCTTCCTAATGTCCTTCAAAACAGTGTGTACGTGTAGAGCGCTGTACCTGAGGTAATACACACAGATCAATAAACCGGGGGGGAGGGGGAGGGGTACCTGGGCCTTGTTCTCTCCCACAGCCTTCAGATCCTCCACGGTTTCAGTCAGGGCCCTCAAACAGCGGGTCATGTCCCAGTATACACAGAACAGCTGGCAGATGGAGAGATATAGGGAGAGACAGGGAGGGAGGCAGGGAAGGAAAGAAATAGCAAGTAGAGAGAGAGAGAGCAGGATGGAGTGAAAAAGACAGAGAGGCAGAGTAGAAAGAGTACAGAGAAAGTGTGAGAGAGAGAGAGAGAGAGAGAGAGAGAGAGAGAGAGAGAGAGAGAGAGAGAGAGAGAGAGAGAGAGAGAGGCAGTGGGTTGCAATGTTGTTGTTGTGATCTGGCACTTGGTCATGGCACACATTCCCACCACTAGACAACACCTACCTGTAATTTCCCAGTGCAGTTCTGCACCCAGTCGGCCACGCCCACTATCAGATTGTGTGCGCTCATCATTTCGTTTACCTGGATCAGACGCACATCCACGTTCATGTTGATCTGGAAGGGCACCATGTCCAGGATTCAGACAGAGATGACAAATCCATCCCAAAATAACCATCTATCCACACTAGGTTTGCAAATGCCCGACCTCCATCATGCTTATGAATAGGGCTCTACTTGACACATCAAGGTAGACATGCTCTCTGCACAGTGCAGCAGCTAGAAGGAACACCTACCTTCTTGTTGCTGTTGTGCAGTCTAAGGACTATGGCAGTGGTGAGTAATATGGAGACTAGGCTGACAGACAGGTAGAGCACCCAGTAGTCTGTGATGGAGAGGTACAGATGGAGGGTGGAGTACACTGCGCACCAGAACACAATATAGATCACCTGGAGAGGAGATTGACAGGCTAGCTTCATACAGGAGATTCTGACAAAGCAACAGAGAATGTTTCGACATAATGTTAGGCACTAGAACGGGGACACTGATTCAGGTGCTTCTTATGTGTGAGCACAGTGATAGTTGAATAATAAAATAATTAAACACAGTAAACTGGAGCCTGAGTGAGAGTGTGGGAAGGAGAAGGTATACTGGAGCCAAGATTAAGTGGAAGAAGGAGGAGTTGAAGAGCAGATATCTCCTGACTGACGCGTGGTCAAGAGCAGTCTTTAAAGGGCTCTCAAAGTCTCTCACTGGAATCTGCAATGACGCAACCAAGAATCACATGATAGATTATACAAAATCTGCATTATAGTGTGTGTGCATGTACAGTATGTATGTGTGTGTGTGTGTTTATGTGTTCAGTGACCTGGAAGCCCTCTTTCTCCAGCAGCGCCCTGCAAATCGTCAGATCAAAGCCGGGGACCAGCATGGATGAGCTCGGCACTGACAGCACACACTGACCTGGAGGAGAGGACAGGGGGAAGAAGAGAGGGTGAATGAGTGTTTAGGCTGACAGTAACATATTGTGACAGACACTAAGTGAACAGAGCGTACCAAAAAACAAGAAGGGAGATTCCGAAAAGAGAAAGAAAGCAAGAGAGAAAACAGAAGAAGGTAAGGCTTATAGGGTTCAGCTAGAGACACGCTGGCAAGACAAACCTGGAACATGCAAGGTTTGACCTCGATACATATCTGTGCCACATCTGTTCTTTAACTACCAACCGTTGGTATATCTGGAAGATCTGGTGGTTTCAGTTTCAGTCTGGGCCTTGGCGTGTCTGGGCTGCATGTCAACATCGCTCTCTGTGTCGCCCTCCATCGTTACAAAATCCTTCGGGACCAAAAGAATAAACATAATGGTTGTTCATGAGCATGCTGCCACTTACTCTTAAACAACAACTACCCTTAATGAGTTCACATGCACGGTTCACACTAGAGTCAAGATCCCTGCAGTGTGGGTGAGAAGAAGTCGATAAGAATGAAAATAAACTCAGAGAGCATGGTGAATGCTGCGGAATCTGTGAGCACTGTTGCTTGGTCTGTTTACTTGTCTGTTTCCTGTGTGGGATTCTGTAGCTTATCTGCTAGTATACGATAACATCCCTGATGTGTGATGGAGGGTGTGAGAACACTGAAGGAAGAGATCTACCTTTTCAACGTTTGAATACATTTGCATCACTATTTACGGTATGTCAGTGTATGAACTGCAGCTTTATCTGAGAATCCATGTCCAATCTTTAGCTCTGTGACAACTCTGGGCCTGTAAAAGCAAGTGAAGAATTGTCTCATGATTCAAAAGTAACAAGAAACCATGTTGCTTCTGCTTTTCAGTCACTGTTACTGTGCTAACACTTTCAGTCACTGCCTTACATACTTGTAAGTTGTAAGTTGTAAAGCAGTCTTGCGTTATAGTTCAAACGTTTTATGGCAGCCTTTAACAGCTTTACCACCACTGACAGTTGTAGATCTTGATCAGATTGATGTAGATTAACCAAGGACAATTATTTTAAGCACCATAGCAACTGTATCTTGTTTTTGTGTTGTCAAAGATAAACATGCCAAACATAGGTAGTACTCACAAGTATCCAGGACAACTCTATTTATATCACATATTTACTATAGATAACTCCTGACCTATATTTTCAACCTTAGGTAACACTTTACATGGTTTCGCAGACGAAAAGTACACAACAACCGTATGAAACAAACTTACGGTGACGCCAGTCCACGGCTGTCTTCAACAGTTCTCCTTTCCCTTCGACAGCTCAACAGTCTGAAAAAAGGATGAAAGAGAAACTGAGAGAGAATAGTTACACTCAGACACAGCTGTAACTTTTCAGTTCCTATTTTTTCCTCCCTCCCTCTCTCTCTCCCTCTCTCTCTCTCTCTCTCTCTCTCTCTCTCTCGTTATTCTTAGTTAGCTTGCTAGAAAGTGAGACACATTTCAGCAGACAAGTGTGAAGCCCTGATGTCAACTCCCAGCCCTTCACGCAACTCTAACTATTTTTCCCTCCCCCCTTCCTTACTAGTCTTCGTTACACTCTCTCTCTCTTTCTAATTCTCACATCCTCTGAAGAGTGGAGAAGACATGTCTTGAGACTGACAGAAACTATTGCCTACTACCTGTTCCCAACAATAATGTGCATGTGCTGCGTGTGTTTGCATGACGTGTGTGTGTGTTTATCTACTACCAACTGATGTGTGTCTGCATGTGAGTTCTGTGATGAGAAACACACAAACCATGTCTTGGGGTAACAAACACATGCCCATTTCCTCTCCAACTCCACCTCTTTGCCCTACATTATAGGGACCTCACAGTATTTAACAATTTTTTACATTCAATATGTGGAATAGTTAGCTCTAGCTTTTGAAATTCTAATTGTATGCCTAAACTCAGAATTCCAAGTTACAAACAGGTTGATCAAGTTGAAGCATCTCATTAGCTTCCTGCTAAATCCCTTTAACTATTCCCTTGAGACACTTATATTATCATAATCCAATAGAGATAAGTAAAATGATAAATGACATATCATGACATACCATAATTGCATGCTGTATTTTACCAGTGTAGATCCTACTGGCCTTACGAACCATATACTTTTATATCAACCCTCTCTCTCCCTTCCTCTCTCTCTCTCTCTCTCTCTCTCTCTCTCTCTCTTTCAGCGTGTGACTCAGATCAGCAAGGCCACATGACTGAAGGAATGCAGTCTGTGCTTCTCAGCCTAGAGTGAATAAAAGAATGAATGAATAAGTCTACTTAATGTGTGGTCTATGTATGCAAGAATCTTTGACATCTCTTCTGAATGTTTTTTTAGACAGTAACACATTCCGACAAACATTTATCTGTACTAGCTTCAGAGGCTCTTCATGGTTGTTTAAACAAGCTTTAGCTAGTTATACTTTGTGTATTACAATTCCTATATTATCACATAAACTACACATGACTGAATACCCTAGTTGTCTTACCTGGTTAGGTTGCTGTCACTTTGTTGCCAGGGACCTCAGCTGTTGGTGTTCTGGGAGTCATGTTTCTGGTCTGGTGGGTCTGTCTCTCACACAAACACATGCATACATACCCCCACACACAAAAAAATTTACACACATTCTTAGAAACTTTTTTAAAGAAACTTAACCCAGTGCACCACGCCTTTGCATCCAGATATTTTGGATAAACAAATAAAATAATGTTATGTTTATTCAAACAACATGCTGTGGACCTTATGCGCTCACGTTCAATCTGGGCCAGAAGCACAGAGAATGACACGAACATACTATACAGTACTGTGCAAAACTCTGGCACAATTAAGTCACAAGTAAAAAAAAAAAATGCTTTAAGAAATAATGAAATGAAGTAGCCTATGCTGCCGCACACATACCAAAGAAAAAAAAAGACAAATTGTGCCTTAGATGTAAGCACACTGCTAAAGACAACCCTATTTCCATTGCAATAAATGGTTAAATAAATACGTGAGTATCTTGACAGAAAGGCGTTAGCAGTACAGTGCAAAAGTCTTACCCAGCTTTTTCATCGAAGCCAGTGCGCCCCCTTGTGGAATACTAGAGTAAGTGGGCCTATGTTTTATGGCTGCATATGTATTTAAAAAACCTAATATGTCAGTTGAATTATATTGTATAGCCCAACAGAGAAGAGAAAAACAAAACGATGTATTACATTTACATTTATGCATTTAGCAGACGCTTTTATCCAGAGCGACTTCCAAGAGAGAGCTTTACAAAAGAGCAAAGGTCTCTGATCATAACAACGAGATAGCCCCAAACATTGCGAGCAGCCAAAACATGATACCTACATGGTGGAAAACCAAATAAGTGCCAAAGGGAAGAACCATAAGAGCCTGCAGTTAAACAAGTTACAATAGAACAACATGAAATTTCCCACAAGAGTGCAAGAGTGTACCTGTAGAAAAAAACAATCAACAGTTGAATATTTCACAGCGAGTACAAGAGTTTGAAACCGTTACAACTAACCAACAAGAGCAACAAGTTTCTCAATACGAGTCATTGTGATCCTGGAGGAAACTAACATCAGGTCCAGCCAAGGATTCCTACTCCCGGAACAAGTGCGTCTTGAGCCTTTTCTTGAAGGTGGGGAGACAGTCAGTGTCCCTGATGGAGGTGGGGAGTTGATTCCACCATTGGGGGGCCAGACAGGAGAAGACCTTGTGTTGGGACCGGGCGCTCTTAAGCGGTGGGACCACCAAACGGTTGTCAGAAGAAGACAGTAGGTGGCGGGTGGGGGTGTAAGGCTGGAGGAGAGACTTGACGTAGTCGGGTGCAGTACCGTTCACCGCTCGGAAGGTCAGGACCAGAGTCTTGAATCTGATACGGGCCGTGATGGGAAGCCAGTGGAGGGAGATGAGGAGCGGGGTACCATGGGAGCGTCTGGGTAGATTGAAGACCAGAAGGGCCGCCGCGTTCTGAATCCTCTGGAGAGGGCGGGTTGCGCATGCTGGGAGACCGGCGAGCAGCGAGTTGCAGTAGTCCAACTTTGAGAGGACATGTGCTTGGACTAGCAGCTGGGTGGAATGCTCAAGACAGGTATCTCCTGATCTTCCGGATGTTGAGGGTGAATCTACACGACCGGGAGACCGCAGCAATGTGGGCCGTGAGCTTGTCATCCATGGTCACCCCGAGGTTCCTGACAGAGGATGAAGGGGTCACCGTCGCCAATCCCAGGGTGATTGAGAGATCGTGGGAGATGGAGGGTTTGGCCGGGATGATGAGGAGTTCTGTTTTGGCGAGGTTCAGCTGGAGGTGGTGCTCGGTCATCCAGGCGGAGATATCTGTGAGGCAGGCCTCGATCCTAGCTGAGATCTCCGGTATATGTGGATAAGAGCGTCATTTAGCGTCTGCTAAATGAGTAAATGTAAATATGTATAATCATTTTACCAATTTTATCAGTGATGGATTTCTTGTCGACCAACCAACTTTGGCCTATGAACGGTTATTTTCATATTTAAGTGTGATTATGTGAATATGCTGCCTTGGCCATATTCAGTTTTAAGGCTATTTTGACTTTTTCTCCATTTTATTTGGTTTCGATCATGTGACTTATTTTTTTATTTCTTCTAGTGCCATATGACCAAAAAAGGTCACGTGACCCAACCTCTGTCATATGATGTAACCGAAGTGTTTAGATCAGGATGTGAATATGGTCACTGTTAACTAGCTAGCAGGCTGGGGTAGTGTTACTTCTTGTAGCTTTATCTGTGTCGATTTTCTGACATTTACAAGACAACAGTAAACCGTAAAGGAACATACCAAACAACATGTTTGCAAGACCGTCTTCTATGCGCGTGAGATGTGGAATCGCTGTTCTTTTTTCCTTTGTGTTAAGTTACTGTGAATGCACAGTAAATGGCCTGGAGGTATGTCAACGAGCAAACTGCATAGCTATCTTTCATTAATTAAAAAAAGATATTGGGTAGAATACCCAAATTACAAGGGTAGCCAACATTGTACGATGTTTTCTGGAATTCCATGGCATTCAAAACCTGTGTTAGGTAATTCCATAAGTAGGCTTTATGTTTTGGTGTCTATAGCAGTCACAATATGTTGTACGGTCATAGGACTTTTCGTAAACATTCTTCCTGTATCGAACTTGCATGAACTGATCTTTTCATGCTGGGTGATGTGCAACGCATTTAAGAGTTTTAAAGAGTCAGTGACATTTTTAACAATGCAAGAAGAAACTTCACCTGAGGAACTTTACTGACACTGGCACTCCTTGCTGATTGCTCTGTCACATGCTGTTTTTTTCAGTCAATTTTCTCCTTTAACAGTCAAGGAAGCCGAAGTCTGTTTCACTGTTTCGATTCACTCACCGCTACCTCAAGCTAACAGTCAGCGTTCTTAGAACGTGGATTTCTTTAATGAACAAATCTCTCTCACTGCCCCCCCCCGTTCCCCATCCCATCCCAACCCCCATTTCTTCCAGATTGACCCTTTGGTTTATGACGAGCAGTTGTTGTGGGTGGCCAGAGGGGCTGGGGAGGTGAACACCTACCGTATCCCCTTGCTCAGCTTCACCCCAAGGGGCAGTCTGCTTGCCTTTGCAGAGGCTAGGAAGGCATCACAAAATGACTTAGGAGCCAAGTTTATTGCCCTGCGTCGCTCAACAGACAGAGGTATGGTACCCACCCTTCAGCATACAGACAGACAGACAGAATATCATTCAGTAAACAACCTTTTTCTCCTAAATATAGAGACACATAAGTCATATACCTCTCCATCTCTCCATCTTCTAGGGGCCACCTGGTCTCCCACCTCGTTCATAGTGGATGACGGTTCTCTGGAGGATGGTCTTAACCTGGGCTCAGTGGTGGCAGATGAGGAGCAGGGCTCCATCATGCTGATCTACTCTATCTGTTTCCACCGCTACCACTGCAGCCCCTCAAGCACCATGATGGTGGAGAGTTTGGATGATGGCCTGAGCTGGAGTCCCCCACGCAACCTCTCTGTCCAGCTGGGGGTGAAGAGCTTCGCCCCCGGGCCTGGTTTCGGCATCCAGGTTGGTGGAAGCCTTATACTCACGTTATAAGGCTTGTCTTCTGGTCAACTCTCAGTGGATGGTTACATTCAGGATTTGTTTTTACAATCATTAAGTTTGGTCCAAACCAAGTGATTGGTTGTGTTTATTACAGTCCTGCAACACCCACAGATACTGGATTCATTCAATTGTACTATCAAACGTTTTAGATGTATGGGTTGCTATCAGGATGTGAAGTTTATTTCAGCAAATATGACAAAAAATGCATCTCAACAACATTACCGACCCTGCCTTTAAGCCCGGCACCTCCTGACAGTGGACTGTGTGCTGAGTCTGTCCATCCTCCTGTCCATGTCCATCCTCACAGAAGCGCTACCCCCCAGCTAAAGGCCGCTTGGTGGTGTGTGGTCACGGCAGCATTGAGGGGGATGGGGTTTTCTGCATCCTGAGTGACGACCATGGACGGAACTGGAACAATGGCGCCGCGCTAAAGAGCATCCCCTACAACCAGCCCAAACAATCCGGAGACTTCAACCCAGACGAGTGCCAGGTTAGACCAGGGAAGGACTGGAGAAACTTTGGGATGATCAGAGTTTCTTATCCACTGTTGTGCCAGTGAGCTAACTCTGGGAATTAATTACATTTTATGAATAATCATTGACTAAGGGACCCATAAAAGTCTATACACAATTTGGTGATTTTGAAACATTTCTGTGGAGGAATTGATGAGTAAAGCTGAGTCTTTGTACCATTATTTACTTTATTTACCAGACTCAGTTTTCCAGCTCAGTCACTCTTTATCCCTCCCTCCATCCCTCTTGCCTGCCTCTTTCCCACCATCTATCCTGCCTCCCTGTCTGTATCCGTAAACCCATCCATCCCTCTTGCCTCCCACCCTCCCTCCCTCCATCCATCCATTCTCCTCAGCCTGTAGAGATGGAGGACGGCAGCATTGTCATCAACGTGCGCAACCAGTACAACTACCACTGCCGGTGCCGTGTGGTGGTGCGCAGCCTGGACGGAGGGGAATCTCTGCCCTTGGAGGAGCTGATTTTTGACTCCACCCTGGTGGACCCTGCGGTGGCAGCGGGGGCTCTGCAGAAGGAGGGCGTGCTCTACTTCACCAATCCTGCCAGCAGCCAACAGAGTAAGGACCAAGGGGGTGGGGGCTCTGTGGATGGGCAAAGTAGTGGTATAACATTGACTGCAGATTAAGAGGGGCCTCCCCTAAATTGGTTTGTCTGCTAAGTCACATGGTTTTAAATGATCATTTGTTTTTTATTTTTCCGTCCCTCCCAATTTGTCTGCCCAGGGGTAAACCTTACCCTCCGCTGGTCTCTGACAAATGGCACGTCTTGGGAGAAGAACGCTGTTCAGATATGGGCCGGGCCAAGTGGCTACTCGTCTATGACATCACTGAGGAGTGACTACCCTGAGGACAGGAAGTACATATTTGTCATATACGAGAAAGGCCACAAGGACTATGACGAGACCATCTCATTTGCCAAGATCCATCTCTATGGAGGACGGTAGAGCCGGACTGGGGCAGGAGTGTCTTAATGTGGGCAGTTGGATCATTCATTTCTTATATTGGCCAATAATGGGCAACATTAGATTTGATATTTTCTCAGGAACTATCTGAATCTGTTTTAATTGACACTATTTACTTAAAATGTCCTGGGTGTGGGAAGTAGGAGAGGCGAAGGAAATGGGGGGCGTGGATGTGGATGTCCAAGGTTTTTAAAGAAAGAAAGAGCCAAGCAAGTTTAAGGCCCAGTTTCACAGACAGGGATAAAGCCTAGTCCTAAAGTAAAAGAAAAAGGTAATGAAGATCTCCATTGAAAACTTTTTTTAGTCTAGGACAAGGGTTAATCCATGTCTAGGAAACTGGGCCTAAAAGTTTAAGTGTATCACAGTCCCATCCCATCCATCCAGGTGAAGGACTGAAGATTACTGTTGGAATGAAGTTGGATCAGTCTGCCTTAATCTAAAAATACCAGTCCTCTTGCTGAAGCTAGAGTGATGTGATACACACGGAGCTGGTGTCAACTTCCTGCCGGCTGTGAATGTGGAAGTGGGAAGGAAGGAGGGAATGACGATGGGGATTGACACATTAGTGTCCCTAAGACCAGAAAGATAGGAATTGTTTGTGTCAGTTCAGCTTTTAGCTCTTATTACATAAACTGTGTAAATTAAATAACACAGAATCAACGCTTTGTTCTGATTGATCTGGCATGCAATAACTCTCCATTTAGAGTGAGTTCACTTACTGCACTTTGATTGAGTTAGTATCAGTTAAATTGCCATATGTTATGGCCCAAAGGTTTTCCCAGATTTTTTCAAATCTGTTTATGTAATGATGTGAAAATCTCAAAATGTTTATGAATTTTTCTGATAAATCAGTGTGTTCCTTAAATATGAGTTTAATAAATGCACACCATTTCAATATTCACTATTTTTATATAGAAATGTATCCCTTCCCACACTTCTTTTGATTATGAAATCAACAATTATGACAAAGGGAGCTATTCATGTATTGTGTCTGAATTTATTTATGGAAATTGTTAATATTTTCTTTAATAACATTCAGAGGGAATGGAAACATTTCTTTTAGTTATAGTTATTTAATGAAGCAGACCACATTAAAAGCATCATATTTGTGACCCAAATGATTTGGTCTGATCAGGTTGTGATCAGTGTATGAATAAACTATGTGTTTACACACGTTTTACTGTTATCTTTACTAATTCAAGTGTCGGTAACTAAATTATAAGTATTGATATGATGCCGCAAACAATGCGTTACATAAAAGAACAGGGCGTGATTTAAAGAGAAACTATTGGGAGAAAAAAAATCTGAATATTTGGGCTGATTGGACGAAAATCGGAATCGGAACTCCTTATGATAATTCTGCTCCGCCTTCTTTGCGTGCCCTCCACCCCCCTCTGCACTGCCGTCGCTAGTAGCCGTTGACGGCTCTTGTAGTGACGGATCAAGCCCTCTGTAATATTTTTCTTTTTCCTTTTTCATTTGTTTTTTGGAAAAAGAAAAGGAGTACAAGTAAGCCGATTTACACACATTAGTCTCCAGCATTCTCTACCTAAATTTACATCATAATTATATCGTAGTTTGGGCTGGCTAGCCGACGAACTAGCAACTCGTAGCTAGTAGTAGCTAACCTGCTAGTAAGGCATTGCTAGTAGTAGCTAACTAGCTCGCTGACCCAGCGTGAGCTGTAGCTAGCCAGAAAGCTAACGTGAGTGCTAAGCTAATATATAATTCTGCGATACAACCTCGAGACAAGTCGGGACGAGACCAGGTTAGTAGCTACCAATATTTTGCATTTTTATGTAACTTTAAGCAAAATGCATAATTTGGCCACGGTTAGAAATCAACATATAGCTAGCTTGGTGGTGAACTAACGTTAGCCTTAACATACGTGTTCTAGTGCACGGTTCGCTAATGTTAGCAAGCAAATTGTATTAATAGTTAGCTGAGCAGTGAACATTAGGGTATGTTTTGGTTAGCTATATATCTAGGCCCACTAAAAGGCATGTTGTTAACATATGAGCTTGGCTTGCATTACATCGAAGCGATAGTTAACGCTAGTATAAGTCGGTGCAAATTGTGAATTTCACATGTCAGACGTTGAGCGTCTTTAGCTACCGTTCAAGCTAAGCTAGCCGGTTTGTTCTAGCTTCGAATTCGGACAGGCCTACCAACCACACCGCCATTTTGTTTTGTTCTTTCCATATAATTCCTTTCTAAATTACACTGTTCTTGTTTATTTTGTTCCACAATTACCAACTGAGTATACACCTGCTCAATCCAAATTAAAATGGCTATATACACAGTGATTCTATAAGAAATGTGTAGCGTCTAATATAATCATTGCATGATATTGGAAACGCATTATGAAACAACGCAGTGAGTCCCCCTCCCAACGTGAATATGGAGGCCGTATTAGCTAGCTAGTTGAGCTAGCCGTCTGATGCCGATACTAAATTGATGAGGGGTAATCACAGTAGTTATATTGTGGCACCGAAACGCGTGTGTGGTATGTTTAACTGATGTAGTGGTACAACACCGGTAACCATAGTGATCTGGTGCTGTGCAATGTTTACTGTATGGCCATGAAGTTCTCTTGTAGCAAGCTAGCCACAAGGCCCTAATGATGGTGTATTGTACTGATGGCTTGTTACTAGCTGTCCTTGTTAATCCCTAAACAACACGTAGCGTAGCTGCTGTAGTTGGCCAGCCACGCCACGGCCTAATTATTTAATCTCTTATGATATTGAGAACTGCTACTGGTCAGTTAATGTAGGAAATAGTGATTCGAATTCAATTTGTTCTGTCTGACATTTTATATAATTACCTATCTTACGTCTTCTCTACTGTGGTTCCAAATTATGTCTTGTTCTTTTGTTGCTTAGACAGGTTAGACAAGGTTTAAAGCTACCAAACATTGCGGATGTCTCTACCAAATGGTATAGGCTACCACATGTAAACAGGCCTGATATCATTGTTGATGGAGATAATGACTTGACATTCGTCTCAATACTTAACTGCCATATTTTTGGGACAGCAGTAAGAATGAATTTTGCCAAATAGATTTGTATTGATTCAACTCCTGGGAGAGATGGATAGATAGATAGATACAGAAGTACTTCCTTCATCCGGTTGGGAACATTGTGTGTTACCCATTGTCATGCTAGCGAAAGTTGATCATAATGAAAATGACTAATTGATCACAAACTGAATTACGAAGAGAAGGTATTAAAATGTGTGTATGGAGGGAGGGGGAGGGGGGGGTCGTCATCTCTTGTAATAGCAGTCGACAGGGTTTTGCTAAACAGTGCAGCGGACCTTAAGGCCAGCCAAATCTTTATGAATTGGACAGATGTCAGTGGATTTTATTGGTGAGCAGTAAAACAAGATCCACACTGGTGTTGCCATGGTGGCACTCCCTTTCAAGGCATACATGGAGGAATATCATTTATAATGTATCTCCATGGCAACCGTGGTTCTTTGCCTTTTCTATAAGTACAGAATTTCCTGCTGGAAGTGCTGGCTGGGGTTAGGATCTCTGATGTAGACCTAGCAGCAGCCATGCATCCAGTCAGAGGACTGGGCCTCCTCCAGGGGCATCAGATTTAGAGCAAAGTCAACTTGCACTAACGTACACTGTTGGGTGCTGCACAGCAAATGCAAAGTTACAGGCTGGAAGAGCGAGAATCCTGTCGCTGTGTAGAACCCTTTGTCAACTCAACACCACTATTTAGTTGCCTCTCACTTTCACCGTACGTCTGGTGTCTAATGTCTCTTTCTCTCACTACTTCTTCTCGGTCTCCTCAGTCTCAGGGCTCACCATACTCAATGAGCGGACAGCGCAATGTCAGAGCGCTCTGGGCAAACTGCAAAGGGGAAGGA
This sequence comes from Osmerus mordax, assembly GCF_038355195.1. Classification (NCBI taxonomy): domain Eukaryota; kingdom Metazoa; phylum Chordata; class Actinopteri; order Osmeriformes; family Osmeridae; genus Osmerus; species Osmerus mordax. The sequence continues at coordinate 6,911,502 of NC_090067.1, forward strand.
TGGCAAAACCAAGTATGCATCTCTCAACCTGTTTGAAACCTACAAAGGAAAGAGCCTTGAAGCACAAAAGCCTGTTGGTGAGTATCTGTTGTAGTTTGGAGGGAACTGGAATGATGAAGCTCATTGCCATTTCATTGGTTTTGGAGGTTTTTCTCAGTATTTGTCTCAATGATTTGAATGTGTGTCGTATTTGCAGACATGGTATCGAATAAAGACAGTAGATTCTAACTCTGTATTTTTAAAGGGTTCCATTCCATAGGCCATAGTTGAAGTAGATGAGTTAAGGTTATGTCATACTAGCTAGTAACATGGATAACCTCAATTGTACTGAACAACCACATTGGTTGGTAGATTTTGCATTGCTCTGATTATCTTTATTTCCCCCCGCAAGATTAATGCACATAAAGGATACGCGTCAGTACATTTGAGTTTGCAGACCTAGGCTCAAATGACAGAGAGCCATAGAGGCCATAGGCTTATATCAAGAGTGGACAACACAAAGGCTGGCTGGCTAGTTGGCCCTGGCCTCGGTGTGACACAGAGGTCTGCTTGTAATAGCAGTTTGACTGGCGCAAGATCTCACCCCCCCATGTTTAATTCAGCAGCTCCCCACCATGTCTAAGCAGCAGCCCCTGTTTCCAAACTGCACCCAACCCACACAGACACACACAGCAGGAGCACCCAACTCTTGTGTGGTTTAGGTCTCTCAGACCATAGGAACAAATGAGGGATTGATATTCAACACAGATAGGCCTACCCTGTTCAGACCGCCACCCAAACACTGGAGACTCTACCCTATGAGTCAAGCAGCATCCTCCCATCAGAGTAGAGCAATACATTTACTCACAGCGTTATTTTAGTCTGGGAAACCTCTCAGATACGTATTCAAAGGAAACGGTGGATATGAGGGTGTCTTTGGGCTATTCTCTTCCAATTGTATGGAGTTGTTGAAGCATCTCATTGTGTAGGGTAGCAGCCTGTTAGCGAGCACTGCTGTGGCTGGCATGCCCCTCCTCTCTGTTCTGTCCCCCCCCCCCCCCCCCCCCCCCCAGGGTGTCAAGTTACACTGGGCTCCCTGCTAATGACTTCCCCTCCGGTCTCTTTCTCTACCCAACCCCCTGCTTTCCCCCCGCTCTCTATCTCTCTCCTCCTTCCTTTTCTATCTCGGTCTCTCCCTTTATCTCTGTGGTGTCTCTGCCCTCCCTTTTCTACCCCTTCCTTGCTCTCCACACCAGTTCCCCCCCGCCATGGCCTGCAGTCTCTTGGTAAAGTTGCCTCCGCGCGGCGCATGCCCCCCCCTGCCAACCTGCCCAGTCTGAAGGCGGAGAACAAAGGCAACGACCCCAACGTCTCCCTCGTTCCCAGAGACGGCACAGGATGGGCAAGCAAGCAGGAACCAGCAGACCCAAAGAGGTGAGGTCCCGCACTGCCCCCCGACAAACAGCACCGCATTCTCCAGTCAGCTAAAAATGTCTTCGCGAAGCAATGCGTCTTATGTACAGAAGCCTCCGTTTTAATGTAAAATGTGTCGTGCGCCACTCGAGAACAATCCCGCCTTCCAGATGTCCTGTTCGTCGGAGATGTGGCAGCTAAGGTGTGATAGAGAGAAGGAACACGTTTCAGCTCAGTAATTAGCCATGGTGTCAGAATGACTCCGGCCCATCTGTTGTGGTCCTCTCTCTCATGATCACTCTCTCTCTCCTGATTTCACTGTCTCTCCTGATCACTCTCTCCTGATGTCACTCTCTCCTGATGTCACTCTCTCCTGATGTCACTCTCTCCTGATGTCACTCTCTCCTGATGTCACTCTCTCCTGATGTCACTCTCTCTCTCGATCACTCTCTCTCTCCTGATCACTCTCTCTCTCCTGATCACTCTCTCTCTCCTGATCACTCTCTCTCTCCTGATCACTCTCTCTCTCCTGATCACTCTCTCTCTCCTGATCACTCTCTCTCTCCTGATCACTCTCTCTCTCCTGATCACTCTCTCTCTCCTGATCACTCTCTCTCCTGATCACCATCTCTCTCTCTCTCTTCAGTACCGATGTATTGTCAGCACCGCAGCCGGAGTCGCAGCAGCCTGTGGTTTCACAGACGCCTGCAGAACCGACTCGTCCGAGAACCCCCCCAGCTCCAGAGGTATCGACGATGTACACGCACACAGACACTCTTACCGCAGGCGCATCTATTTCAACTTGTATAGATGGCGGAGCTATGTACCACAATCCTCCACATCCTATCCCGTATGATGGTTTTCTCCTTGTCGTTCTGTGTGTCCCTCTCAGGCGCCGGCCCCGGCTTCAGCCCAGGCCGCAGGGGCAAGGTCCTGGCCTCAGGCCAATGTTACACTTGGAGCACAAGGAGATGGTGAGTGGTGTCTCTCTTCCTTCCCTCCTGTCTCTCTCTGTGGCCATGTCTTCACAGCAGAGGGACCTGCCACATTGGCGTCTGGCGATAGCAGACCGTAAACCAGACCTGCACATGGCCCCCCGCTAACCACCTCCCCCTGTTCCCCGGGCTCAGGTGGAAAGGGATCAAACCAACAGTCGCCATTCTCTCGCGAGGAATTTCCCACCCTGCAGGCGGCTGGCGACCAGGACAGGGTTGGCAGAGAACAGGGCACTGCAGATCAGTGGTATGGGCCCGGACCAAGCCTCCGCCCCCCGAGTGAGTAATAACCCTCATCGTCATCCCATTCCGAATGTAGACCTAGGATACATTAATCAGGGCATCCTTGGCAAACAAGCCAGAAAGGGCTTTTGTGTCTTTTGTTGTCACACAGCACAGACCTCACATGGTTACTGACCTCTGTCTTCCTCTTTCGTTACTCCCATCTCCCCCCCCCTCTCCTCAGACGTTACAAGCTGGCGGGACGGTGGGGGCCGCGCCCTGGCGCCCGCCCTGGCGGGGGAGGGGGTAGCGGAGGGTGGTGCTGGAGGGGCCTTGGTGATGGAGGGGGCGGCGGTCGGAGGGGTTGGCCAGGTTCCGCCTTCTCTCCAGCAGCAGCAGAATCCCTCGTCCCACGTGCCACCTAGGAACCCGCCCGCGGGCAGCCCCTCCCTGCCCCTCCCTCAGCCGGCGGTGGGTCCCGGCTTCCCTGCCTACCGAGGGATCATGCCCCCCTTCGTAAGTCTGTCCGCCCCGCTTTTACCCGCGCTCCACGTCAGCTCGTACTTCTGTTCTCACACGTCGACTAGAGTTTGAGCAAGCCACCTGTAATGCACTGTGAAGCTTTTCATATCTGGAGGCGTTGGCTCGAAAGGAAACATCTGAGTCATCTTAGTATGAGAAAAGTCCTACACTGTAATACTGCACCACATCTGTATATGATACCATACCACATATTGTTGCACAGATGGTGTTTGACTCTTTTTGATATATATATATATTTTTTTTTTTTAAGCAATGGGTTAGGGTCAGTCAATGTTTTTTGTAAAGTAATTCCTCTGTGAGAGGAGAGAACAGCAGCGTTGCTGGGTGACAGGCCTGTCTGCTTCAGCCTTTCACTCACTGCTCTGCTCTCTGCCTTCACATCTACACAGCCTTACCCTGACTGTTCCTGAGCTTGTTGCTATCTAAACCTGTGTTCCTTTCTCCCTTTCTCAGATGTACCCTCCCTACCTGCCCTTCCCGCCTCCCTACGGCCCCCAGGGGCCCTACAGGTTCCCCCCACCGGGAGAGGCAGCCCCCAGGTGAACAGAGCCCCCCCTTTTTACACTCACACATTTATATATTTGTAAAATAAATGACACCAGGTGAAGGCTTTTAACTGAACACACAGAGCCATTATGTAGAACACAGCCTAACTTGCCATATTTGCCATCCTCCTGTCTCCCCGCTCCCCTTACCCCTCCAGGTTCGCTCGTTCCCAGGGCGGCCCAGACGGGAGGCCCCAGGGTGGGCCACGTGGTGGGGGAGAGGTGGTGAAGCGTCCCTCCATCCTGAAGCAGGATGACCTGAAGGAGCTGGACGAGCTGGACCATGATGGAGACGAGGGCTGGGCAGGTGGGTGACCTCCTGGGATACCTCCTGGGATCTGGGCTTTAGCTCAACTGTTGTTGCACGTGATGAGCTCCATCAGTCAACGTTGATGAGTCCAAAAGTTGAAATGGCCTTCACTTTATGGTTCTATATCATATAAGGGAAAGCTAAACAGATGCCAAAAAAGCTACAGCTTACATATAGAAACCCTCCTATCCTATTGTATTTGAGATACTGTCAGAAAACCCCATCTATTTTCGATGAGAGGGAGGTTGATTAAAGTTGATCTGTTAATCGTACTGGTGCTGTTTTAGTGCTGCTGCGCCTGAATGATTCAGTAGATGATGGATGTAGAGGAGAGTGAGAGTGATGTTTGCCAACAAGCGCCTCCTGTATGCAGCCTAGCTCTCAGATTTCCTGCTGCCAAGCCAAAGAGCTTCCACTGCATCGTCTACATGCAGCTCTGGGGGAGGGGGGGAGGGGACAAGGATCAGGTTTGTTACAGTGGGGAGGGGGGGGGGGAGAGAGAGATGAAGAGCATGCATTGTTTAATGTCCTCCTGGTGCCGCTCGCGTTGCGTGAGCGTGTCGCCATGGTACGATGGCACGTTGTGCTCGCTTGTGGCGTAACGTGCCCCAACTCTCGCCCCGTCCACAGGAGCTCACGAGGAGATCGACTACTCGGCCAAGCTGAAGTTCAGCGACGACGAAGGGGAGGACGAGGGGGACGAGGAGAGGAGCGAGAGCAAGAACGGAGCGCGGTAAGGAGGCGCCGTCGGGTCAGAGGCATGTTGGGATGTGTGCTTGTGGAGAATGACTATCTAGTAATGGCTGTTATATTGACACGTGCCCCTCCCTCCTCCTCCTTGCTGTCCCCGCCCACAGGGACCACCAGAGGCCCCAGGACGGCCCTCCTCCAGGCACCCGCTCGCGAGCCTCCGACAGCGGGGGCGACAGTCGCCGCACCCCTCCCACCACCGACGGCCCCCCGCCCCCCTCCAGCAAGCCAGGCTGGGCCGAGGAGGGGGGCAGCGGCTGGGGGGGCCAGGGAGGTGCCCCCACCTCCTACCAGGTACACCTCTCCACTGACACAGGGCCTTTTTTGAGAGGCAGCTTAAACGCGCTCAGGAAAGATGGAACACTCGATAGGGTAAAAACAAAACAAACAACAAACAAAAAAAACCCAGGTCAGGGTGAGGAGAGGAGAAGCGGGGTAGTAATGAGGTATGTGTGGTGTGGAAACTGCATATTTAGCCTGGCTAACTGCTGTGTGCCTGCCTGTATACAGGGACGTAGGCTTGGGCTGGGTGGTCCCCGGGAGCAGCCCTCCCCCCCACCAGGGCCTCTCCTCGGACAGGGGCCCTACTCCTACTACCGACAGGTATCTGGGGGCTAGGGCCTGGTAGACATGCACCCATCCATACGGTGTTCATTCGTGATGCATTCCTCCCATGACATGACGTCCGTTGCTTTACGTTTCTCGTTGCCCACTTGCTGTTGTCTCAGTCGTCGTCACACAAAGAGAGGGATTGATGCTAGTGCAGCTCGGTGTTTCCGTTTTGCCTTTCCTGACGTGTGTGTGTGTGTGTGTGTCTCAGGACCGCCCTCATAACCAGGCTGGCCCAGTTGCAGGCTCCGGCCCTGCCGCCCTGCCCGCAGGGAAGTCCGCCCCTCCCCAGCAACAAGCCCCGCCCCAGGCCGGAGGCCCCACCCCTCCCCCCCAGGCAGGCCTGCTGGCCCCGCCCCCGGGCGAGGACGAGGACGAGACGTGGCGCCAGAGGAGGAAGCAGTCCTCCACGGAGATCTCCGCCGCCGTGGAGCGAGCCCGCCGCCGCCGGGAGGAGGAGGAGCGCCGGATGGAGGAGGAGAGGCGCGCGGCGTGTGCCGAGAAACTCAAGAGGCTGGACGAGAAGCAGCACCTGGGGGGCGGCAGCAAGCCCCCCAGCCTGGACGGCAGCTCCACCGCAGCCACGGCGGGCAGCCCCAGCCCCTCCCTGTCGGCCTCCGCCTCCTCCCCCAACATCAGCCAGCCCCCGTCCCCCTGCGTGGACCCAGAGGAGCCCCTCTTGCTGTCCGTTCAGCCAGGAGCAGGGCCCGGCGGGGATAGGCAGAGGGCGAACAGCAACAGCAGCTATGACTCCAACACTGGTGAGCCCTGACAGAGTGCACCCCCGTGACTGACCTCATACCCTCCGCATTGACCATGTGATCTCTTGTTTGACAACCCCTTGTATTTTGAGCGTTGCTGTTAATGACCATTGTCCTGCGCCGCCTTTTCCAGACACCCAGCCTTGTCCCCAGCCCCCAGTGCCCCAGCAACAGCAGCCCCTGTTGGAGGCCCCTATCGCTGGGGAGTGCAAGGAAGAAGCCCCGGGTGGCACTCACCCACGTAGCGGAGGAGGAGGAGCAGGGGGAGGAGACCCAGTGAAGGTGGAGAGTATTGGTGGAGGAGCTGGTCGCCAAGCCAGCGGGCTTCCTGCCCAGGGATACTCCAAGTACCAGAAGTCCTTGCCCCCTCGCTTCCAGAGGCAGCAGCAGGTGAGGAGGATGTTCTCATTCCATCTGGATTCCTTAGCAGTTCAGCTGTCTTCTTCTGGTCATTTCACACCCACCCCCTTTACCTTCATTGGCTTTACTGAGTCATTGTGAGCACAGCTTGGTGGGTTTTTCAGATGTCTAAGCAGTCCTTGTTTGGGATATTTTCCCCACTCATTGACTGTGTTGTCGTTCTTCAGAGCCTCCTGGCGTTCATACTCTGTCCCAGACTGGAATGGCTTCATGCTCTGATCAATAACGACAAATCAATGTTTTACCAGAACAGTCCCCACACAACCGCACTGCATTGCAGGCTTTGTGGTATTTGTGTGATTCAAAATAGTCAAAGATGAGTCAAATGTATTTATACAGTTCCACACTCAATCAAAGGAATCATGTCATATTTTAGCAGACACCTATAGCCATATGCATCTAGAGCAGATGTATTTCTAGGTCCAGTCCATCAGTCCGCCCAGTGTTTGTGTGCCATCAGCTTCCTGAGCCTCGTGTAGTAGTCTTATTTATTCACCATACATTGATCAGCTAGCTACCTTAATGGAGAGATAATTTTTTGTTCCCCACACCTGGCAACTGAGAAGCAGCCGCTGTACGACGTAGCTCAGAACATAACCTCCGAGAGACTGTGGAAGCATACAGCTGCTGCTTCATATGCACTGTTTGTACGTTACTTTGGAAAGAAGCGTCTGCTAAATGAATAATAATGTGATGTGTGTGTGATGTGCGTGCAGGAGCAGCTCCTGAAGCAGCAGCAGCAGTGGCAGCAGCAGCAGCACAGCCAGGTGAGCCAGCAGGGCCCGCTGCCTCCCCAGCCCCCGGCCCCCCAGGGGCCCTCCCCAGGCTCCACGCCCCAGCCCTGCCCCAAGCAGTCCCCCCTCTACCAGCCAGGCTCCATGGGGCGCCCCCCACCGCTGGCCATGAACTTTGACCCCCGCTGGATGATGATGCCCTACATGGACCCCCGTATGATGCAGGGCCGCCCCCCACCCATGGACTACTACTCCACTAACATGCACCCCTCAGGTGGGTCTACTGGGGTCATCTCTGTGGCCAGCTTACACCACCAGGAAGCGCGTTAAATAGGCCTTACTGATGACAAGACAATTGGTGACAGTGTGTACCTGTTTTCCTAGCATTGTAACCTGTTTCTGCGTTGCAGGTATGATGGGGCGGGAGAGGTCTGATTCAGGGGGCTCTGGTTCAGATCCCTTCGACAGGCAGCAGCACCCTGGACACCCGCACCGCGGGACTCCCCCCATAGACCCGAAGCTGGCCTGGGGCCCAGAGGTGTTCCCTGGGGGTGTGGAGGGTCGTGGACTCGGCTCCCCCCTCAGGCAGAAGCAGGAGGATGAGGATATGAGCAAGGGGCCCAGGTATGGATATATCATGTGTCATTCTGTAAATATATATATTCATTTTTTTCAGTCCAATATAATCTTTTTGATATGGTTTTATAATTAGCATCCACATCACGGTTTCCCTCCAACTCCCTCCCGTTCCCCTTACTAGGAGTGACACCCCTCCAGTGCGCATGCGAGAAGGAGGCCCAGGGCCCATCCAGCAGCCCAGCTCAGCCTCCGGCTCCTCCAACCAGACCCCACCCCCGGTGGGCAACCAGGTGGGCGGGCAGGGTGGCAGCCACCACCCCCATCCCCACCAGTCCTTCATGGGTGGCCGGGGCAACTACAGCAACTTTCCTGACAGTGGCACCCGGATGCCCCCCCACCAGCAGCAAAGAGGCAGTGGGGGGGGCTTCAGCCACCAGGACGAGGGCCCCCCTAGGGGAGGAGGCCAGCAGGGCCAGATCTGGGGCACCCCCCACTACGACCGCAACGGGCGCGCCGACCTCTCCCCCCTGGAGAGCAGCTCCCACCTTCACCACCACCACGGCCACCACCCCCACAACCCCTCCCACTTCCACCTCCAAACACACAAGCCCGAGAACGGCCGCGAGCCCAAGAAGGGGGACCCCTCCCCCCCGCTTCACCAGCCGTCCCTGTCCTCCTCCTGCTCCTCCTCCTCCTCCTCTTCATCCTCGGCCAGGGAGGATGGCAGCGGCAAGGCGGCCCTGCATCACCTGCCCACCCAGAGGGAGCACGAGACTCACGGCGGAAGTGGAGGCGGCGTGAAGCAGGACAAAACCACCCCCGGGCACGCTCACTCGTCCTCCCAGTCGTCCGCTCCACCCCCCTCCCAGCACCCGCTCCACCCCCAGGCCCAGCCCCAGCAGCAGGGCTCCCAGCAGCAGCAGCACCACCACCCCAAGCCCAGAGAGGGCCTGAGAGGACGGGAGCAGAAGACTGAGACCCAGTGGGGGCCGAGGCCCGGCTCCAGCAACACACCCGGGGCCTCATCTCACAGCAGGAGGGCCAACGCCGCAGTGGGTGGGAGCGCACGAGGGGAGGATTCAGCCAATCCCTCGTCCGACCACAAACCTTCCAGCCAGTCAGGGGGCAGCAATGCCAACAAGAGGGCGGGGCCCATTAAGAGGCCCGTACTGAAGGAGATGAAGAGGGAGGGCGGAGAGGGCGAAGGAGGAGAGAAGCCCAACGCGGGGGGATCCGGGAAGGACAAAGAGCCGGACAGCAGCCAGCCACCGTCGGCTAAGCAAGACGCCTCCTCTGGCCCACAATCCTCTGCTCTGTCTGGTAAAGACGACGCGGCGCAGACCGCCAAGCCACGCAACGGCGGGAAGGACCGGCCCGCAGGAGGCGGAGGTCCAGGAAGAGGGCCCAAAGACGGGGACAACCCTGCCCCCTCCTCTGGGTACTCTGGCCCCCCCTCCAGGAGGGAGAGGGAGCGTTCCTTCGAGAGTGGCGGGGCGGCGTCCTACTCCGCCAGGGGCAGCCGAGCCAGCCGGGGACGCGGGGGCGAGTTTTACGGCCGTGGGCGAGGTTACCGCGGGACGTACGCGGCCGGCGCGCCCAGCGGGAGCATCAGCGCCCGAGGCAGGGGCGGCGGCGGCGGCCGTAGCAGCCGGGACTACCGGCCCTCCGTGGGTACCGGCTACCACCAGGAGTTCAAAGGTGAGACTTCGGGGGGGCGGCACGGCCAGGAGAGGTCGCAGCCCAACCCGGCGCGCGCCAGGAACCGCAGCGAGACGCGCAGCGAGGGCTCCGAGTACGAAGAGATCCCCAAAAGGAGGAGGCAGAGGGGCTCGGAGACGGGCAGCGAGAGTGCAGCCAGCGACCTCGCCCAGTCTGACAAGGAGGACCGCAAGCCCAGCACCAAGAACGGCTCCGACGGTATCCCCGGTGGCGGCGGCTCCTCCGGCCCAGCCAGAGGCTCCCAGGCCAGGGTGTTCACCCCCAGGGGAGTGCCCTCCAGGAGGGGCCGGGGCGGAGGTGGTGGAGGAGGAGGGATCTATAGGAGCGGGGGAGGGGGAGGTGGTATGGCCGGCGCTCACAGGTCAGGGTCAGGCTCCGCCTCCCAGGGCTGGTCCTCGAAGCCGTCGGCCTCTGTGCGAAAGCAGCAGGCACCATCTCAGTCGTCCGCCCCCAAGGAGCCGGGCCGAGGGAGTAGCGGGGACAAGAAGGAGAAGGCAGCTGATGGTAGCCAGGCCCAGAGCCAGGGAGCCAACCCTCCACAGTCCCAGTCCGCCCCTGCTGCCACTGCTCCAGCCCCACAGGGCTCCGCTGAGAACGGGGGCATTGGGACCCAGCAGTCCTCAACCAACTCCACCTCTACTTCCAGCGGCCCCCTTCCGCTTCCTCTGTCGGGCTCAGAGGGGCGTGGGTTTCCTCCCAGGGGCTTTGAGCGCCCGCCTCGTCGCCGGCGCCACGGCCGCTCCCAGCATCAGCAGGATAAGCCGCCGCGCTTCCGCCGGCTGAAGGAACGAGAGAACGCCGCTCGCATCAACGGGGGCGTTGGGGTCATTGGTGGAGGGAGACCCTCCTCACCTTCCCAGAATTCTGTTCAGGATACAGACTGTGTCCCCAACACAGCTCCCACAACTGGGAACGCCCAGAACGCTAACCACAACGCCACAACGACTACAAACAACAACAGCGCCAGTGGCCATCTTGGCAGTGCTAATGTGAATTTGAACAGCCATCACCACCATCACTACAACCAGGGCAATGCTGGACAGTCTCAATCTCAGCACCACCACAACCATAATCCTGTAGGGGGCGCCAAATCCCCGGACTTCTCCAACCATAACTCGGACCAGGCCAACGAAGAGTGGGAGACGGCCTCGGAGAGCAGCGACTTCACCGAGTTCCGAGAGAGAGAGGCAGGAGGAGGGAAGTCGTACTCTTCTCACCATCACCACCACCCGACAGGCAGAGGAGGGGGAGGGGGCGTTGGCGAACGAGAGATGACGGCGAAGGAGTCTGCGGCGAACAAGAGAAGCTTCTCTAGCCAGCGCCCCGGGATGGAGCGTCAGAACCGCAGGGTGAACACAGGAGGAGGAGGAGGAGGTGGAGGAGGAGGAGGAGGAGGTGGTGGTGGTGGAGGAAGGGGTCCGCGAGGCCCGCCTGGTGGGGGCGGAGGAGGAGGAGCAGGCAACGGAGGAGGCAACCGGGGAGAGAGGCGTGGCAACTGGCCTTCCCCCAAGAACAGGAAGTGATGGAAGATCTGGAAACATTTAGCATCCAACCCAACCCCCAACTTCTTTTAACGTTTTCTTTATCATCTTTCATCTCTTATCTCATACCCTCCTAACCATTAGCACGTTATTGTACGACACCTAGTGAGGGAGACAGTGTACACATTCACGTTAGCCCCCCCACTCCCCCCCTCCTATCTGCTGTCTACCGTCCGTTTATGTAAACCCTTTCTTTGCTCCGTTAGCCTCCTCCATTCAGTCACCCCCACCCCCTACATCTCACTCCTAGATTCTGCAGGCACCAGGGTTTCTTTGAACCTTTTTTCGGGACTGACAGCATTTGAGAACACGTACGCATTTACATCTACAAGCACAAAATGACGTAGACATCCACCAGTCAACGTTTTTGCAGACAGTGTGACATGAAAATTTGTTGGTTGAATTGGCAAACTAAGAGATGGCAGATTTTTATATTTGTGTGTGTGTGTGTGTGTACCACGCTTTGGGCTGGGGTGGTATCAGGTGGGCTGTTCTGCAGCAGCTTGCTCCTGTGGCTGGTTAGGAGTGCAGGTTCTTTCAATGAGAACAATTGTACCATACTATATATTTTTCTTTATCTTTTCTTGCAGTTTTTTTTTCTTTTTTTTCTCATTTGTCTGTTTTGGTTCAGCCTCCTTCCCTTATAAAAAAGTTAGGGGTGTGTATTTTTTTTTCTTCTGCAACGCAGGTCATTAAAATCCCTTTTTATACAATCTCCCCACCTCCCTCTGAGTTTTTTGCTCCTGACAAGAAGTACATCTGATTACTGTGACAAGATCCTTTTGAAGTACTACTGCTCACTCACACTCATCAATCTCATCTCTATCAATGTCTTTGCTGCTTGTTCAGAAATAGTGTGATTCTTATTTTCCATTTTGTTGACTAGACTTCCTCTGCTAAGTCTTTTGGTTGCGTTGGGTCCTGTTATACAAAGTCTCTCTTAGCCTCATCGTAGCATCCTCTCAACCTGCAGCAGGATCCTCACACTGCAAATGGAGAGGTTCTTTCCCCTGAAAGACATGTTTTCCCTCTTGTTCACTTTCAAGTTTGTTGTTTACCCTTATCAAGACTGAATTGATAGCTTGAATGCTTTATTTTAGAAACCATTGCCTCTTTTGACTACCATTTCAAAGTTTTTTTTCCCCCCACCAATTGAAGCAAAATAAGTTTGACATGATGTCATGGCGAAAGAAGTAAATACAAAAGGTTTGGCTTAACTATTTACTGTTTAGGAAATGTTTTATTGCTTCGGTAGAGAAGTGTCCACTTTAAGCACTCCTATATAGTATAAAGACCTGGTTGGTGTTTGTTTATTTAATGAGCCAAGTTACACACGATGCAGCAGCAGAATCTGCTGCCTGAGTATTGTACTTCTGTTGTACTATTCGATCTGCTCTGCTGTTCCACTAGCAGGAATGTTCACTTCTCAGACACATCCACATTGTGCTGTGTGTGACTCCTCAGAGAAAGAGGGACAGGCAAGCTCCACATTTGGGGGAAGTATTTTCAAAGCGCACATTACACCGTTTAAGTGCTGAGTCGACACAAAAGCTCTCTATTGAACTGAATACTGAACTTGGAAGGAGGGGTGGCATAGAGGAGCTAATGGGGCCACCCACCCAACATGAACCATATTTCCAAACATCATCTGCAAGGAACAAAAGCTATCAGAGTATTACAGGAAATCCTTTTGTATCCAAGCTTGATGCACACAGGTGTTGTCACACACAACTCACAAGATGGCACACCGCTTGATTTGAGATAGTGACAGGACAACATCAGTTGAACTAGATCAATTTTAAATGTTTTCTTTTTTCATCTGCATACATTTCACTGCTGTAAGTTGGGGTTTGTTTGTTAAACGACGGCCACAGTTTTAAAGACTAGCTTTGGGATGTGAATAGGGCTTTTGATTGAGTATGATCTGTGTGTGCGTGCTTTTTCTGGTGTCTACAAAAACTTGAGGGGTGGAGAGAGGGCAATGTGGATGGCAAACACTCTTGCCTTGTTTGCGCACACTTGGTTTTAACAGATATTAGGACTATTCTACATTTTCTTACATGCATTCAAGAATATTTAAATGTGTGTATGTGTTTATCCAAATGAAGTACACGCAGGGGACAACTTCCTGTTTTCCATCTCAGTGCATTTACATTTCTAGCATATGCAAAAAGAAAGCAAATTAAGTGTTTTTTTTTCTTTTTCTTTCCCTTAAAACTTCCACTAAGCATGAACACGTAAGGGTGCAGCCTGCCTTGCCTGCAATACATTGGTAGCCATACACCTGACACGGGCTCTGAAAAGCCCTCCATTTTTTCTGAACTTCAACAGTGGTGTACTCATATTATATGTACCCATGTTTAATGAAAAAAATGAAGTGTATTCCTGAAATATTCAAAGATTGTACTATATTTCCAGCATTACCAAGGTACCTGGAGTGGTTCAAGCTGATTAGCATTTATGGTTTATTAATGGAACCGTAATATACACACATGTATGTATATTGGTATGTATCTAAGTTTTGTCTACCCCAACTTACATTCCCACCAACAAATGTTGCCATTTTTTAAGTTCAAGGGAGCAATGTACAAGCAGAGAAGTGTCTTATTATAATAAAATTATACAGAGGAAAAAAAAAGTTAAATAAACTTCTTTTGTTTTAATGGAGATATCTCATGTCTGAATTTATGATCAAATAAATAAATCGATAGTTGAAGCAAACGTTTTTCAATTTTACTCACTGACTCATAGCCCAGGCACAAGGCCATTGAAGTTGCATTGGTACTGTAGCTCATCATACAAACTACAAAACCCATAACTCCCTTTCCCATGTCTACTGTAGTTTGTCTCTGAATTTGAACGTCATCACTTTACTAGTTCGCTAACTGGCTGCTAGCAGCGAAACGCCTATCTGCAGAGTAATCGTAGAGGGGCTGTGTCAATTTCGTTTACGATTTTGGCTACCTATAACTTAACACACTTGAATTTTTATATTGTATTGGATTGAAAAACGTTTAGGAGGGGGTAAGCTGTTTAATTCACTCGTGTTTTTGTATCAAGATAAGGAAACTGGTGCGACAACAAAATAGATCGAATTTCATGCGGCCTAGTTCAACGATGCGCCATATTGAATTTCACATCGGGGCTTAGCAGCGTTAGCTTAGCTAAAGATATTCTATGTGCATTTAGATTCATGCTTTAAAAAAAATATTATATCAACACTTTCGCTTTGAGATGGGTTTGTAAGGTTATTAGAAGGTAATAACCACAACGTTCTTTGTCATTTGGAAGACATTCTGTTGGCAGTTATTATTTTGCTAACATTAGCCTAGCTTGCCTATTACTGTTAGCTTATTTTGAAAGCTAGCAAAGAACTATGGCAAGCTTTCTGATATAGCCGGCATTAGGCAATCAATAGGTTAACTTTCACTAGATGTAAGTGTAATTAATTTCTTGCATTAGCTACCCAATCCCGACACGAAATGCTACAGATAAAATTGTACCAGTGTACTAGTTAAAATATAGTCTAGCTCATCGACTTGTCTCCTGTTCGTCCCGCAGTGTTTCGAGATGAGTAGCTCCGAGGAAGTGTCATGGATCTCCTGGTTCTGTGGATTAAGGGGAAACGAGTTTTTTTGTGAGGTATGTCATAGAAAACACTACTGGACAACGCATTTAGCATGCCTTTCTCTCCACTCCACGACCTTAGCCAGGGACAGCCAAAAATGTTGAGGGTTTTGTCTCTTGTGCTATTGATTGGTAGCTTGATTGATTGGAAACACACGTCTCAGAAACAGCTCGTTTCTGGTTAATGTACGTACTTCAGCTCTGAAACAGCAGTGATCTTACCTTTACTTCCGTGACAGGTGGACGAGGACTACATTCAAGATAAGTTCAACCTGACTGGACTCAATGAGCAGGTTCCTCACTACCGCCAGGCCCTGGACATGATCCTGGACTTGGAGCCAGGTCAGTGGCCACACCAAGTGCTGCTTTAGTGTTTGTATACTACTATAACTGACTATAGCACACCTAAGGAAGGAATACCTTTTTGAGTACCTTGTAGTATAAATCCATGAAACGAAATGTGGATGTGTTCATGCATCCTACAGTATTTGTTCTGTTGTGTTTATTCATACAAGTTGCCAGACATTTCCTCTCTCCCTCGATCTGTCCTTTGCCTCTCACAGACGAGGAGTTGGAGGACAACCCGAACCAAAGTGACTTGATTGAGCAGGCAGCTGAGATGCTGTACGGTCTGATCCATGCTCGCTACATCCTCACCAACAGAGGCATCGCTCAGATGGTCAGATTTTTGTTTGATAACATTCCCTATTAATTTCATAACCCGTACCGGGAATGTGGATTTAAGTGGAATCTCACTCTTTCAGCTGGAGAAGTACCAACAGGGGGACTTTGGCTATTGCCCACGTGTGTATTGTGAGAACCAGCCCATGCTGCCCATAGGTGTGTATTAGTACATTTACATTTACATTTAGTCATTTAGCAGACGCTCTTATCCAGAGCGACTTACAGTAAGTACAGGGACATTCCCCCGAGGCAAGTAGGGTGAAGTGCCTTGCCCAAGGACACAACGTCAGTTGGCATGACCGGGAATCGAACTGGCCACCTTCGGATTACTAGCCCTAACCCTCACCGCTCAGCCACCTGACTCTCATTAGTAGCGGTGTGTGGTGCACTTTGGTGGCGTTACTTTGATTTGATGCACATTTGCATACTGTTTTGAATAACCAAAGTAATAAGGTTTTATGCAAATCTGACCCTGTGGTCTTCGTCTTTCATCTTCCTGTTATTCAAGTAGAAGTATAAACTGGTGTTCTAGTACAATCCTATTTTCATCCTCACTCTCCAGGCCTGTCAGACATTCCAGGGGAGGCTATGGTAAAGCTCTACTGTCCTAAGTGCATGGATGTATACACTCCCAAGTCCTCCAGGCACCATCACACAGACGGGGCCTACTTTGGCACCGGCTTCCCCCACATGCTGTTTATGGTGCATCCTGAGTACCGCCCCAAGAGGCCCGCCAACCAGTTTGTGCCCAGGTACGGTGCTGCCATCTTAAACACAGATGGCGCTCTTAGACAGCTCTTATTAAGGGGCACTACTTGTTCCTAAATTTAGATTAATGTAACATTAACCTTTCAATATGTGAATACATGAGAACCCCCACATTTTTATTTTTTATCTCCTCGGTAGACGATCTGTTCACCTTTCATCCTCCTCCTATTGACTGAATGACTTCTCTGATATCCGCTTTAGGTTGTATGGATTCAAGATCCACCCCATGGCCTACCAGTTGCAGCTGCAGGCTGCCTCCAGCTTCAAGAGTCCAGTCAAGGCCATCCGCTGAAGCCAAGAGAGGAGGGGAATGGGGAGAGAGAGGGTTGGGGGGATAGAAAGGAGAGGAGGGGTCATCTTAACGTAGCTCCACATGGATGCCCCTCCGACTCAATCAGAAGACTGTATTATTTTGGTTTAGATTAGGACGTTTGAGAACAATGTCTATAAGAGTTCAGTGTGAGCAAAGCGGGACGCACAGCTGTTATTTCTCCCACTAACACACACACACACGCATGCACACACACACACACACACACTAGTACATACATAAGAACTCCATGCATCTACCTTACCAAACTCAACAGTGCCAAAAACAGGAAGAGGCGATATAGAGGAAGTATATGATGATTGGCCTTTGCACTGCTGCTAGTCTCTGTCCATTCTGGGCCACATTAGCCAGCCAGACCAGCCAATTTTTCCACCCTCCTTTCTGAGTTGTACTGATGTCCTGTCTTTGGCACAGTTTGGTAAAGGGTCATGGTAAGGCTTCACCACTGGTTGATAAACCTTTGTCCCCTTCCCTATGCCCAAACACTGGCTGGCATGCGCAGAAGCAACCTGCTTGGTGTTGATGATTGTGATGAGCATCACTACAGTGGTCATCACACTACTGGTACAGACTAGACATGTCCCAGACATTCACAAGGTGTTTTATTCTTGTGTGACATTCAGGCTTGTTTTTTTTGTATCAGTGGTAGCTACTTACATCAGAAATGAAAATCTAATTTACAGAAATTCTACATGTCTTTACAGGGCTGTGCAATTGTACCAGTTAGACAAAGCATGATTGGAACTGATAAATGAACTTTTTTGTTTGTTACACTTAGTAGAAACTCCTGCTCTGTGTGTGTCAGCTAGTGTTAACATCATCCTAAAAATACTGCTGTCAGCCCTGGGAGAATGTCAACTGTACCATGTTCTAATGGGCTGATGCTACAATAACAGAACAATTTGTTCTCCATAACTGCACTGATTTTAACAGTGTCCCTCCACATTTTAGGATTATTTATGTGAAGACTTAGATGACTGAAAGTCAGCTTCTGGATTGGTAGGAACTTTTTGTTTGTGACACTGCGGGGGTCCGTCCCCTAAATGTGTCCCCCACCTGTACTTATGTGTCTGCAAAAGTTGAACGCTTGAGATATTTTGATTTTCAGTAAACTTAACAGGATTCATCAAGAGTATAATTGCTGTTTGTCTGGGTATATTCGCAACTGTGGCAGTGTCACCAGGATTCAGAATTCTCAATAAATATTTTCTTTTCATAGATTTGTGTTGATCTAATTATGTTCACTCGTTTTGTTTGCCATATGGTCTGTCTCTTCGTCACACCACAAAACCAGAAGTATGTCCGTTGCTCCAAAGATGCCTGATTGGTGTCCATTTATACCATTCAGAAAAAAAAGGTATACCGTATATGGAAACGATTAGAATATTCTACACAATCTTTCAGAAATGTACTCAAATGCTGCTGTTCTGCCTCATGGCCACATTGTGTCAGTGGAGAGCTTAAAACCATAAACGTAAAAAGGACTTTACTTCAGCAACAAGCTAGATATAGTACCAAAATGTGTAGTTTTTTTTGCTATTGTGACTAGACTAGGCTATGAAGGTTCAAATTCCCCCTTTACACCACTCTGCTTGAACACACACATTAGGCTACAAGGAACCCTAGATGTCTTCAGTGGCTCTTTACTGAAAATTGTAAAGTTACTTAACTTTTTAAGTAACTTGTTTTCCCAGTTATTTTCCACGTTCTCTATTGTTCCTCAAATCTATTGAGCTCGCTTCCAGTTCTTCTTTTATTTCTCAAAGAAATAGACCAGGCTCAGAGCAAACTGCCTTTGTTTGCTGTGAAATGTATATTATAACTCACAAACACCAGGTAGGACATGTGCTGTTTGCTAAGTTATGGAAGTACGACATACACTGTCTAGGAATTGATCCTTAAATTCTCAGAGAAGTTGTTTTATAACACTGACATTTCTCATAATTGGTTACAACACTTGGTAGAGATGTTCTGTAACGAACATTCCAGTAGATGAAGCTAGAACAACAACAGAGCCAATAGTACAACTGCAATGATATTCTGAAAAGATTGTTACCATCTATTTCTTAAGAAAAAATGCTTGGGGATTTTCTTCAATATTACAATATTTCAACATGATGGTATGGACATGAACAGAACCAGACAGTCAGTCTCTGGTCGAAAGTATTGTCTGGGAACTAAAAACACAACAGACAGATGAAACTGCAGTGTCCTAAAGGTGAGGAAGCCGGGTAACATGATCTGTTAAGACACCAAACGGTTAAGAGGTTAAACCATGGAGCTACTGGGAAAAGAACCAGTTTCTTGGAGGGAGAGAGAGGAGTCAACGGCAGTTGTTCAGGGTGGGGCCACAGTGGCATTCCACGTGATACTGCCAAATGGCCCAAAGAATAAATATTGTACACAAAATATGCCCTATTTGAACATTTAAACACGTTCAAAGAATGACATCATTGTATACATTTATCATGTGATAAAGAGAAAAGTCAACCCCCCCGCCTCATGTTTTCATCTCCATAATTATAATTGTTATGTGATGACAAAAAAAAACTGACTCACATATCCTTGTTCTAAATTCAACTTGTTTTTCAAGGGAGCAGTAACCGTATTACTTTCCATAGAGTACAGGAGGAGAGGCAGGGAGGAGCGAGTGGGTGAGGAGTCCTTTTCTGTCTCATAACTTCAAGCCCCAACATTAAGACTAGATTCTGTTCCTCCTTTAATCCCTCTTTCCCTCCTTTGAAACATCTCTACCCCAATCGAATCCCAGATCTCACAGGAAAACTCAAGTTTGATCTTAGTTTCCCGTTAACAAACACCAAAAAATTGTGTTTGTGCAGAAGTGTATACTTTCTGGGTGATGCCCTCTTAAATAATCTTTGAACTAATATGTGGCTTTGGATATGGTATCGTTCTTTCACTGTATTGTTTTATTCAAATAATGGGAATGTACACTATGTGCTTTTGCGTTTGTGTCTATATGTATATGTAAAATTATTGAAGGGTGGTTGTACACTACCTGGGGAATGGAAAACCCTAATGCCGTACAATGAGTAAGAAACAGTAAGTGTCAGACTGTGCTAGTCTCAATTACAAAATGCCTGTTACTCATAGTCATGTGAAATGTTTTCAGCCACACCCCTAGGAGCAGCAAACAACATCGTTCTCTTGGCTACACACCACACTCAACAACCCAACCATTCCAGCCAATGTCACCCCATTTTAGTGACTTCCTTATATTTAATCTCTATCGAGGAGAGACAGTGGGTTTCCATCCTCATCCATTTGTCCTAGAAAGGTAATCTTACACAGCGCAGTTATTCATGTGATGCTTTATCTGCTGAATGCAAAGTCACAGGTGATTTGATTAGGAGATAACTGAATAAATTCAACTGACTTACACAGAGAACTATTGATTAGGCAGAAAGTAATTTCAGACCTCATGATTTAAATATGATAGATAACAAGTTTCCTATTATCTGTGCATTTCATACTAAAGCATATAAATATCAATTACGGACTAGATTTTGATCATGAACACATACATCTTAATTACTTGCAAGGTTATTTTATAGGCTGCTCAAGGAATCATTGGAGGATAGGTTCCAGAACCATTTAAATGTCAGATATCATATTTTTACAAGGTTCCATGTCTTCCTTTGTCAGAGAGACATGGATAAACCCTCAATGGTTAGTTTCTACATGCAAGAAATAGTACAAAGCCTAAAAAAAAGATTGATATAACAATACATTTTAATGGTATGTAGAAATGGGTACAGATTTCATTGAGAGCTATCCAATTCATGGCTGTACAATGAGCCTGTGGAAACTGTTCCTTGTATTGTTTTGGGAGATACTTCCTTGGTAGTCAGAAACAGAAAAAAGATGTGGTGTGTGCATGTGTGTGTTTGGAATGCATCTCACATATTGCCTTATGACTAGTTAATTTATGTCTTTGCAGTGGCTGATCTAGACACATTTTACTGGGGGGGCCAAGGTGGGGGGGGGGGGGGGGCCTTCCTTGTTTCATGATGACTACTAGAAGAAGAAAAACAACGTAAAAAAAAAAGCTCAGGGGGGCCACAGGGGTGGCCAGGGAAATTTTTACAGGGGCACTGGCCCCTGTAGGCCCCCTTGTAGAGCCGCCCCTGAGTCTTTGTAGTTGTGACTTTGTCTCATCTTTACATAGTGGGAAAGTGAACAGAACAGAGTTGAGAGTTACAATGTCAATAGTTGACAAAAGCATAAAAATGTGTCAGAGACTTCAGTGGGTATCTAAAACACATACTCAAGGCATCTGTTTGAAGATAAGCTTTGCATATTTGCTTTTCATAAGCGCAGCTACTTCAGGCAGGGCAATCGGGCAGATTGCCCTGCCTGAAGTAGCTGCGCTTATGTGTCATCCGCTCATTACCACACGTGTGTTAGCAGCACAAGCCCATTCGGCCACGTCCGATAAGACAGCATTTAAAGGCCGAGTGGATACGCACACACACGCACACACTCACAACGGTTGTTGTATGATCAGTGCTGCTGCCGCCCTCCACCGACCTCCATCTCTATTGCTCCCTGCCTCATATGTCATGTATGTATGTGTTGCATCGAGGAGGCAGGGAGTGCTTCCCTTAGATCATCCACTCCGCCCAAAGTCAAACCTACATGTCCATGTCATGTAACAATAAATGCTCAAATCTAATATGTGATTGTCTATAGGGAGTCAGGTGGCTGAGCGGTTAGAGAATCGGGCTAGTAATCAGAAGGTCGCTGGTTCGATTCCTGGCTGTGCAAAAATGACGTTGTGTCCTTGGGCAAGGCACTTCAACCTTCTTATCTCGGGGGCAATGTCCCTGTACTTACTGTAAGTTTTTTGCTAAATGACTAAATTTAATGTAATGTAAATGTCTTGACTGAACTCTCTATACTCTCTCATACAAGTTCACTTGTTTTGTATTTTGTCTTGAAGGTCAACTTGCAGGCCTGACAACAGAGTCTCTTGCCATAGTTACAGATATATACTTAATACTGCAAGACTATACTTGTCTGAAAACAAGACACTGCAACATCTGATTTCAGCTCAAGCCTTTCCTAGTATTGGAACCATTGTGCTTGCCTTCTGGCACTGAGAGATCTGTTCTGACAAGTCTCAGGTTCAGCACTATGCAACTCCTTTTTAAGCTATGTGTATTTGTTTGAGTGACGCTCTTCTCACCCTTTACAAAATGGTGATGAATATTTTGCTAACCTTTGTTAAGGGAACATACAATTTCAAAACTCAGTCCAGAACATACAGCTCTGTTTTAAATATCAGGGAAATTACTGTATAGATTTTACTCAAACACGTGATAATTTAAGGACACAATCAGAACAGCTTTAATTTATTTAAGGTAAAGATTTTACAGGGTATCATGGAAAATCTAGTCCAAATATGGAAATTCTGGGGCACCCTGGTAGCTCATTTGGTAAGGGCTTGTTCCATTAAGACCCTATTCCTTATGCAGGTGTCTGAATTTTAATGAGGCCATTTTCTTGCGGGTCTTCCCCCTCTCTCTCCCTGCATTCCTGTCAAAAAGGCCAAATCAAAAAATGTGTACAAATATTTTTTTATTTGGTCTTTTTGACAGTATTCAACCAGGTATTTTAATCAATCAGGTATTTTAATCAATCAGGTATTTTAATCTCTGTATCTCTAATTTGCTACACCTGCGAGAACAGGTGGGCGAGAAAAAGGGCGTGGGATTTTTGTTGACTATTGAATCACGGTGACGTTGGGAGAGAACGATGGGAAGGGAGATAATAAATAGCGGGTCGGTTGACAAAACTCGCTCAGTCTAACGGTTTGCTTAAACACTAACGAAACTTTTTGAGTTGACGAGACATATCGCATTTCATAATGAACAAAATTCTTCTCAACATTTTCGCAGCCGGACTATTGTTTTCCATCGGTAAGATGAAGAAACTTTTTTTCATATTGAATTAGCCTACTGCTTTCAGGGATAGGCGAGATAGGCTAAATTGAATTTGTGTCACCATCTTAAATGAGGGGTTAATTATATTATCCATACAGGCAAGCCTACATAAGGCAGTAAGTTTTTAGGCAGTAATGCATGCACATTTCTAATCAGGGTTTTGACTGTTCGCCCGACTGGTTTTTAAGCGTTGAACCGCTACGATTATCAGTTACCCATTGTAGTTTTGGGATAGGCTACTAAGAATAGGGTGAAATTTATAAAGTAAACATTTACTGACATTCATTACATTGGATGCCACATCGATATGCCAAAACTGTTTTTGGAAAGCCAGCACAAATTCACCCCTCTTCACAAGCTTGCATACAGACCACACCTGCAAATCATGTCACAACCTGACCTACATTGCTTAACCTTTGATTAGATGTCTTCGAGTTGAGTGGGTAAAACCTAAAACGGGCTCGATGACCTTTGAATATTATTGTTGCGAATAAAGCCTTGTAGTTCTGCAGAGAATATTTTCTTAGGCGGAAAACTAACGAGTCTCAGACACTCAAAACACAACTGCCTCACCCCGAGAGTTAGGAGTCAAACCCCATGAACCTCAACCCAGTAAAATTACCGTCATTTTATTATTCAACTGCCCTATGTGCTAAGGCTCACTTTGTTGCCAGTAGGGGAAAAAAGGGGCTTTGCGCAAAATGGAACAACCGATCACATCCAATAGCCTACCTCTACACGGACCAGACAAAATGTCTCAAGAGAATTTGGTTAGTCAGTTGGTTTGTGTTGGAGTTGGCCTAGGCTGGCCTATATCTTTTGGTATCGGCCACACATAGGGTTGGATTGTGACTTCCTTGAACAGCAGTGGGACCAGGAGCCATAGATCTGTGATTTTGGTAGGCTTGTGTTACGGCCTGAGGTAAGGCCAGCTGTATTTTAGGCCTAAACCTACTTTTAAAAGAGGTCTTAAAATGTGACTCTGAAGGTCCACAGACTGCTCAAGTGTCAGTGAGCTTTGTGTCTACATTGGACTTGTTTCATTTTATTGACATTGTAAACTCTTATGTCTATGATGGGCCCATTATGTTGTCGTTTGAAGTTATTCGAACCATCTCAAACGACATTAGCTGTGTCAGTATTGCCAGAGCCTGTTTAAGGAGAGCCTGGTCACTCCCTAGTAAGCCCCATTGTACCGAATTTGGTTGCAGTTCCACCAGAGTTCCACTGGGAGAGATCGCTGTCGAGTGCAAAATGAATGGGAGTCTATGGAGATAAACTGCTAAATGTCTCTTTCACCTGATTGTCGTTGAGAAATCTCAGATTTGATTGTATTTTTTGCATGTCTAACATGCATTACAAGTCAAAACTTGAATGAACGAGTACTTGTGTCCTTTCAATTTCTTACAGGGTAATTGTTGCCCATAACACGCTAGCATTCTGCTAACGAATGCTGATTGGTTAGTGAAGGACTGACTATGACCAGATCCCGCTTGATGGCATCTGAAGCAGAAGCATAATGACATTGTAAAAGGCTTTTTAGAACAAAAAAGCGACTTAAAAAAAATATATAACACCCAGCAGTGTCTTTGTTTTGCCTCCCCTTTCGAATTCAAAATTCCAATTATGAGAAAAAAAATTATATCCTGAGAAAATTGGATTTTGAGGGGTATAGCTCCATAGACCTCCATTCATTCTGCACTCGGCCATTAGCGCCCTCATATGGAACTAAAGTGGTACTGCAACCAGTTCAGAACCCGGAAGTTTCCCGAAAGTGGCAGTTCTCCCCATAGACATATATACATGGTTCTCCCCATATTAGACGTTCTCTGGTATTGCACTCCACGATGCCCTCTTGTGGATACCATAATCGTGCATGCCGTAAAGCAGGGGAGAGGCGGGTATGACCATAGGGTATGACATGCAGTAAATGGCTCGGCCCGCTGCCGTTTAGCCTTCAGCTGTTACGCACTTTCCCGGTGAGCCACCAGGGTATGTTTGAACTAATTAAATCATCTTATGATTAATCTTAACACTTAACCCCACCACGGCCCGAACCACGGCCCGAACCACACTATGCATTGCACCTTGCATTAGAGTCGATAGGTGGCAGTAAATGAACAAGAGAGCGCATTTGACAAGCTGAAATTGACACACCCAGAGATTGTCTAATATGGGGAGAACTGCCACTCTCGGGGAAACTTCCGGGTTCTGAACTGATTGCAGTTTCACCCTAGTTCCATATGAGGGCGCTAACGGTCCAGTGCAGAATGAATGGAGGTCTATGGAGCTATACCCCTCAAAATCCACTTCTCAGGATATAATTTGATGCTTTTTTGGGGGAAGAAGAGTTTACCAGTCGATCATTTTTAACCTTTACTTACAAGTGATCCCATTGGGAACGACCTGTTTGGAAAGGATTTCCTCTGAACAATTGTACGAAATGCGAATGTAAAAACAGACATGCATATATATACCATAGCAAGTTTAGAATTAATTTGCAAAAAAAAATCTTTTTTTGGCATAATGAAATAACACCTAATTAAGTTCCGAAATCTTGAGTAGATCAGGAAAGGAATGTTCAGATGTCTTCTCTCCTCAAAGGGGGTGATACTGGTTCAGAAGAATTATGTATGAGACAACCCATCTGTTTTAGTAGTTGGCTGTTATTGTGGTAAACATTTCATAAGCCTTTGATACAACAGCCCATCTATCTTTGTTTCCGTGTGACTCATCCTGCTTCCAGATTCTGTGTACCCAAAAACCTGTGGAGCCACTCTTAACTCATCTAACCCTCTCGTTTGGAAATGATGTGCTATAGCAGGAATGCAGCTCGGTGTGTCTCTGTTGGCACAACCAGTCAAGTGGGGGTGGGTATAGTGTGGAAGTCACAAGTGCCAGGGAGACTCACTAAGCAAGTTTTCTGGACAAGTAGCCTAAAACTCTACAGTTGTCATCTGTCAGACTTAACATTTACACTTAACACTTACATTTAAAGTACAGTGACTTGGAGTGAGGTAATGCAGTCAAAGCAGTAGTAAGGCTTAATGGGTGTGGTGTGTTAGGAGGGTGATGTTGCAACCCATGTTTTGTTGCTTGTGGGAAATTCATTTGAATCAGTTGATTTTAGGGATTGGTGTGTCAGTCAATGCTTTAAATCGTGGGTGTGGCGCTCGTCAAACTGATCACTTTACACTAAATTGGGGTGTGACCGAAACTAGTTTTGGAGGAAGATGTTGGCAAGCAGTAGTTTGTTTCTGTCTGATCCCCCCCCCCACCCCCTCTTTTTGCTTTGCCTCATTGTTACCGTTTCCTTATCAGTTTCATTAGTGAAGATCATTTGTTTGTCCATAGTAGCCGAATTTCAACAACACAAACTCAAGCTGGTCTGTGTGGCGTGAGATTCATACAAAAAAAGGCAGATGCGGTTTGGATTGTGTCACACCAGACTTGAAATACAGGTTGTCCTCCTGTAGTAGTGATGAGGGATTAAAATGGAGTTCAGGCCTACGGTTACCTTCAAGGCAGCTTGCGGACCTTGACATGAAGCCCATTTGAAGTTGAGGTCTGAGGAAGATCCCAAACACGTTCCATTTGTTCCTGGTTCTCAAGTGTCTTCTGAGGCCACTCAGAGCCCCACCCAATGCTTTAAAAAAAATCTGACTTCAGACAAAGCTGTCCCTTTTTTTAACAGCATTGTGAGCTACAGAGGTCTCAAGAAAAATAATAATAATTGAAATGTCGTCAATAAGAAGACTGCTGTAGATGGTTACCCATTTTTGGTTGATTAACAGTCTCTATAATGTGACAAATGTTGATTAGTACTATTATGAGGGTGACAATAGATGTACTTTTCTGACTAGTAGTAAGTAGTAAGTTTTGTTGTCTGCTCCTTTCTTGCATCCCAGGCCATGCTCTGCAATGCTACAAGTGTGATTTGGGCCTAGGGAGCCTGTGTATAACCTACAAAATCACTTGCGATGCTGGCGAGAAGTGTTTCAGTGGCGTCGCAACAGCAGGTAAGGACCCCAACATGGATGCCTGGCAGTGTCGTGGCTTCCCAAATAGTCTCTTTTCCCCCTGCTTTGGAAATTAAACCTCACCTGCAAATATGGTAGCCACATGGCAAACGTCGAAACGACGATTTCTGGTTTCCGTCTGTGGTGTGAGTCACCTATTAGGAAAGTCCCTTGTGACTCAGAGCTCAGTTTATTGCTATGCTGAAGGAGGAGTAAAGGCTTTATATCAACCTGTCACTTTTCAGTTTGTAGTAATTTTCATATACAGTTAGTGACTCAAACCTAATGATGTTGTCTGTTAAATAAGGTATTACTAAGCAAAATGGTTGCCACAAATGTTCAGCTGTCTTTGTCATTGTAATTGCACACGTGCAACAGGCATGCATCTTTTGATTTGATCTGTCTAAACCTTTCTTCAGGAACTCTCAATATCAAGAGTAAGGGCTGTCTTGCTGCGAATAAATGCAACAAGACGGAACCTGTAACTTTCCCTGGCAGCAACACCACCGTCTACACCGAGACC
The DNA here is from genome assembly GCF_038355195.1 of Osmerus mordax. Lineage (NCBI taxonomy): Eukaryota > Metazoa > Chordata > Actinopteri > Osmeriformes > Osmeridae > Osmerus > Osmerus mordax. The sequence goes on from NC_090067.1 coordinate 6,938,540, forward strand.
AAGACCTGCTGTGAATCTGACCTTTGTAACGCTGCTTCCAGCCTGGTTCACCTCAATGCCTTTCCCCTGGCCCTCCTCACCCTCACCAGCTTCCTTGTGACCAAGGTTCTGCTGTAGGGAGCATGAATGCCCCCCACCAATGCGCACACACACACACACACACACACACACACACACACACACACACACACACACACACACACACACACACACACACACACACACACACGGTTGTAAGAAATATCCTTATTGTACACAATTCTCATTGATTATCAGGAAACATGTATTTATCGTTTCTCCTCAAACTAATACAATTAAGGACATTTATTTGTCTAGCTTCTAGCACTATCTGTATTGAATTACTTTAGAATTGCGTCTGTGTATCCTTGGTGGAAATATTTGTTTAAAAGGCTTACTTTAAAATGCAGTGCAAATATGCGTCACACTCTTGCATTGTGTACTTCGGTCATTGATGGAACGCATCATGTCTAACCTGTTTAGTCCAACGAAACCTCTCACTGATACTCTAGTTCAGGAGTCACTAGTACACCAGGGTTCAATACAATATCAGAAGGCTTCGGTATTTTTCCACACTTCATCATGGATAGTTGAATTGCCTTGTATGCTGACAGAAATATTTAAATGATCCATGGCAAGGAAACATTTTGTCCACCTAACATTTCAGGCATTGTTTACTCTCTTACTCCTAAGTGTGAAGTCGTGTTTAATGGTCACCACTGCTTGTTACCCTTCACCCATGCTTTACTATGCAGCCAACAAGTAGGCATTGAATAAGTGATTCACTTTCTTGGCTCATATTTGCCAGTGATGGGATAATATTTGGCCCAAAAATAATTTCTTACGTTTTTTTTTACTGGATCATTAACTGATAGTGAAGCTTGATGACTTTGCAATTTCACCTCTTGATACATTTGTGGGGCTTTCACTGGCAACTGCATTTGCATTTCCAGTTTGATCATTTCTAAAAAGATTAATAAATGCATTGACCAGCTTTTCCTAGAAAGGACCAACATTGATTGCGATATCTTGATTTAACTTTGGATCTTGTCTTTGACCAAGTTCTGCTTGTTTCTCAGTGACCATTCTGCAAGTTTAATGAGATAATATTGTGATTGTATTTATCTTGTAAAGTTGGGAGAGAAATGTAAAAAGACAGACTGGTCTTGTTCATCATCGAGGAGTCTTTCCCGATGAACTGAAAATGGTATGCGGATAATACTGGCTGGTACAATCAGGAATGACTTGCTTGTTTAAGTGCACTTCCTCCTGAAATGTTTAAACTTTAAGTGGGAAATTTGTAACTGATGGATGTCTTTCAAAACTATAAAGAATTAAATAAATTTAACTTTTTAAAAGAAACTCTCGAGTGGTTATTCATCGACTTGGGTCATTCCTTCTGATCTGACTAACATTGCTTTCCTTCTCAGCTGGTTGGTCATACAGGATTTTCATGTCTCCTGAAACTGAATTTCAATGTCAATGGGGTTCATTTTAAAGTGATATCTACAGTTTGAGACTAATGCTAAACATACAGTTAGTGCTATCCTCTTGGGGACACTTGTCTGAGCCTTTTGTGTTCTGTAGTTTCCCGTTTCTTGTGGTATGTCAGGGAGGGAGTCTCAAAATACTCTCCTCCTGACATCACTCTCAGGATGGCAATTCACCTGAAGAACCTCCTCCTCCACCATCCCCTCTGGCAGTATATAAACACCTGGACAAGACTACTTTCTCACTCAGCCTGTCATTTCATCCATCCACCTGACAAGTCAACTAGCAAAACAAGCTTATTTGCAAACAAGAAAATCTCAAGATGGCAAGGATTGTATTTGGAATCATTGCAGTGATTGCATCCTTTGTACTGGGTAAGGTACATTCATAATGTATAAAAAACTCAATCTTTAGGATGAATTTTTGTGAAGTGTTTAAACGGTAAATCATTCAGATTTAAAGTCTAGGACATCCATCACTTGTATGGGGTTAATTCACTTAAACAAATGTACAGTGTGATGGTAAATCTATATGATAATGCTGAATATGAAGGATGTATGTTTGTAGTGTAAATAGGAACAGCATTCCTGTCACATGAAATTGAATGGTTCAGTCTTTCAATCGTTTCTCTCATCTCACCCAATGCTCACTGTTTAATATTTTGTATCAGTAAAAAAAAAAGTTAATCCCTACAAGAAAGTATCTCGCCTTGCTGTTTTAGTAAATGAGAATGTCCTTAAATGACTTGCCTGGTAAAATTAATGTAAAATGGTGTGTGGTCTGACCATGTGTCTGACTTAAAACAACTTCATGTGATTTGCAGCGGATTCCCTGAGCTGTAACAAGTGCACAGTCGGTCTGTTTGGGTATTGTCTGAACTCTGGTGAAGTCACCTGCCCAGCCAACAACAACTCCTGCTACTCAGGGAAAGCCTGTAAGTATATATTCCCTTTTCCAGCAGTCTAAAAGCCTTTTCATTACACACACAGCACATCCTTCCAGAATATAGACCCTTCTTCAGAAATTCATGCTAATTTGAGACAAACCAACCCTCCCCCTCCCTTCTCTTACGCTTTTCTCTCTGTCCACCAGCCTTCCCTAGCATCACATCCTTCAGTGGCTTCAACACCCAGGGTTGTATGACAAACACCTCCCTCTGCAACACAACCACTAGTGGCATCATCTTGGGAGCTAGCTACACAGTCCAGGTCACTTGCTGCGAAACAGACAAGTGCAACCCTGTCACCCTTAATGGCGCACCCTCTTCCAAGCTGTCCCTTGGAATGGCTCTGGGAGCCGTTGCCATGGCCACCGTGTGGGGGAGCGTCTGATTCTAGATTAAAGACCCCATGTTCAAAAAACAAGAATAATTCTTTTCAGACTACTCATGAGACAATGCTTGAACACAATAGTGTCATCAATGACTGTGTAGTATCGCTTTAGTCTTCCCTTTCAACCTTTAAGATCAGAGCAAAGCACTGAGTATCCATGGGTAACTGACACTGGCTAATTTAAAACAACGGTGTAAGCTGGACTCTGTCTTGTGTCTCTAAATGTCATTATCAAGTGTTTGTATGATGAAATGGTACATACTTTGCTATATTTTAAAGCCGTTGTAACGTAATATTTTTAATTTTGGTAATTACGGATCAACTTGCCCTTACTTGAATGAAATCAAAATAAACACAATCGTACAAATATATCCTTGTGTTTGAAATTTGCTTTTTCTTCCTGTTATCATGTTAGTGAAATGACAGTATAAACAAAGAAGTCGAAGAAAGCTCAAATTCACCTCAAGTAAGAGAGATACTGTAGTTAGATACAATTGATGTTCGGGATCAAAACACATATCATAGCTCTCATTTGGGCAAAGCTGGTTCTGGCGGGGGCCTTGGGCTGCAGTCTGCGTGTGATGTCAGACTCATGCAATCGACTACTAGTGTGTTAACTTACAGTTTTTCACAAGTTCTAAAACACATTACTTGAAACAGTCACCCATTTTCTCAAAACTGTAAACACAAAACCTCATCTTCAAGCACTATTTACAAAACCTCTGAATCCTCTTGCAAAATGAAACAAAGAACAAGAGTGAGTTGTGAGTAGTGAGATGCAGGGTACAGTACTGTATAGGGGTAGAAGGAGGAGAAAGAACAAAAAAATTGCAAAGAGCAAAGCAGAGTAGTAATTTCTGATAAATTTTGAGCTACTATGATAAAACATGTTTTTGTTCATCAAAAGACAATGACGGATAAATATGAGATTACGTTAAAATGCTTCTCCCTGAGAACTATATGTTTTGAACAATGTGTTTTCTATTTTTTGGTGTATTGTTTACTGACTGCTTGATAGTGTATATAATTTTGATCACTTTATTTATGATTTGAGAGCAGTGTTTGATTTTGAGCACAGGTAAATCTGTTTTGAGGCGAAAGTTTCATTTTGCAAGAGGATTCAGAGGTTTTTTAAATAGTGCTTGAAGATAAGGTTTTGTGTTTACAGTTTTGAGAAAGTGGGTGACTGTTTCAAGAAATGTGTTTTATCAATTGTGAAAAACTGTAGTAAATGAAGCCCACAGTATTTTGCAAATCACTAAACACACTTTTCTACATTAGACACAGAAATGTAAGATTATGTCACTTCATTGCCTTTTTTAGACACTGCCTTGTAAAATGCCACACGTGAACAGATGGATCAAACACAGGCGTCAGGTGTACAAGCCCTAAAGTGCTAAACTGTAAACATACCAATCAGGTGTAAGCACTATAAAAAGGCAACAGGTGTACCTGTCCTCATCAAAATGGAAGGCAATGTTGCAGGTAGAGGAAGAGGGAGAGGGAGCTACATGAGTTCAGGCAACTGAGAACTTTGTTCAGCCAATGGGTTTTAGTGTTTTAGCAATTGAAAAAAACTGTAACTGAAGCTCTCAGGTCTGTCTTTCTGTATTGTTCCGAAAGAAGATTGCTAATTAACTGCAAAGTAAACTCTGTGTTTGACTTCTCTGACTATTCATTTGTGAAACCTGTTGGGAAGATTTTCTTCAGCTATGACTTGCATCTTACTGATATCGCCAACCATCTCTGGAGGAAAGATCTACTTACTGAATTGTTCCTCCTAAGACCTCTTCCTTTTTTCTCTCTGACTTTTAGAGAGTTGGACCTTGTCTTCTCTGAGGGTTTAGGTAAGTTATTGGTACTGATCTGTGGGCCTCTGTGAAGCCTTGGTATTTTGTTTGTTAAAAGCATCATACATTCAATTTGATTTGATTTCCTGTCCACACTTGGTTGGGTATATATATACAATATGCTGCCATCCTCATCTGAACACTGTGAAAAGGCTTCATTTACATTTACATGTATTCATTTAGCAGACGCTTTTATCCAAAGCGACTTCCAAGAGAGAGCTTTACAAAGTGCATAGGTCACTGATCATAACAACGAGATAGCCACAAAACATTGCGAGTAGCCAAAACATGAAGCACACATTGTGAACAACCCAAGTAAGTGCCAAAGGGAAGAACCATAAGAGCATGTAGTTAAACAAGTTACAATTAAACAACATGAACTGCTATAAGTGCAAGTGTACCTGTGAAAAAAAACAAAACAAAAAAACAAGCAACAATAATAAAAACAATATATCACAGCGAGTACAAACAATTTTAAATGAGTTACCACTAACCACAAGAGCAACAAGTCTCTGAGCAAGAGTCATTGTTATCCTTGAGGAAACTAACATCGGGTCAAGCGAACCATTCCTAAGTACCGTTGTACTCCCGGAACAAGTCCGTCTTGAGCCTTTTCTTGAAGGTGGAGAGACAGTCAGTGTCTCTGATCGAGGTGGGGAGTTGATTTCACCACTGGGGGGCCAGACAGGAGAAGAGCTTGTGTTGGGACCGGGCGGTCTTGAGCGGTGGGACCCCCAGGCGGTTGTCTGAAGACCTGCTGTGAATCTGACCTTTGTAACGCTGCTTCCAGCCTGGTTCACCTCAATGCCTTTCCCCTGGCCCTCCTCACCCTCACCAGCTTCCTTGTGACCAAGGTTCTGCTGTAGGGAGCATGAATGCCCCCCTCCAATGCACACACACACACACACACACGCACACACACACACACACACACACACACACACACACACACACACGGTTGTAAGAAATATCCTTATTGTACACAATTCTCATTGATTATCAGGAAACATGTATTTATCATTTCTCCTCAAACTAATACAATTAAGGACATTTATTTGTCTCTAGCTTCTAGCACTATCTGTATTGAATTACTTTAGAATTGCGTCTGTGTATCCTTGGTGGAAATATTTGTTTAAAAGGCTTACTTTAAAATGCAGTGCAAATATGCGTCACACTCTTGCATTGTGTACTTCGGTCATTGATGGAACGCATCATGTCTAACCTGTTTAGTCCAACGAAACCTCTCACTGATACTCTAGTTCAGGAGTCACTAGTACACCAGGGTTCAATACAATATCAGAAGGCTTCGGTATTTTTCCACACTTCATCATGGATAGTTGAATTGCCTTGTATGCTGACAGAAATATTTAAATGATCCATGGCAAGGAAACAATAATTTTTCTTACGTTTTTTTTTTACTGGATCATTAACTGATAGTGAAGCTTGATGACTTTGCAATTTCACCTCTTGATACATTTGTGGGGCTTTCACTGGCAACTGCATTTGCATTTCCAGTTTGATCATTTCTAAAAAGATTAATAAATGCATTGACCAGCTTTTCCTAGAAAGGACCAACATTGATTGCGATATCTTGATTTAACTTTGGATCTTGTCTTTGACCAAGTTCTGCTTGTTTCTCAGTGACCATTCTGCAAGTTTAATGAGATAATATTGTGATTGTATTTATCTTGTAAAGTTGGGAGAGAAATGTAAAAAGACAGACTGGTCTTGTTCATCATCGAGGAGTCTTTCCCGATGAACTGAAAATGGTATGCGGATAATACTGGCTGGTACAATCAGGAATGACTTGCTTGTTTAAGTGCACTTCCTCCTGAAATGTTTAAACTTTAAGTGGGAAATTTGTAACTGATGGATGTCTTTCAAAACTATAAAGAATTAAATAAATTTAACTTTTTAAAAGAAACTCTCGAGTGGTTATTCATCGACTTGGGTCATTCCTTCTGATCTGACTAACATTGCTTTCCTTCTCAGCTGGTTGGTCATACAGGATTTTCATGTCTCCTGAAACTGAATTTCAAGCGGGGTAGCATGGGAGCGTCTGGGTAGATTGTAGACCAGGCGGGCCGCTGCGTTCTGAATCCTCTGAAGAGGGCGGGTTGCACATGCTGGGAGACCAGCGAGCAGCGAGTTGCAATAGTCCAACTTGGAGAGGACAAGTGCTTGGACTAGCAGCTGGGTGGAGTGCTCAAACAGGTATCTCCTGATCTTCCGGATGTTGTAGAGGGAATCTACACGACCGGGAGACCGCAGCAATGTGGGCCGTGAGGGAGAGCTCGTCGTCCATGGTAACCCCAAGGTTCCTGGCAGAGGATGAAGGGGTCACCAGGCTTCACATGCCTTTTCACTACACCTTTGAAATCCCCGCTCCCCGAAGAGGTATTGTTTGCAAACGGCCTCTTCCCGCTGCTATGGGTTTGTGCCGAGAGATGTGTACACATCTACAGACCACGTAAACACACCATTTTTTTAAAACCTTTATTTAACCAGGAGAGTCCCATTGAGATTAAAAATCTATTTTTCAAGGGAGACCTGAACACAGGCAGCAACATAAGAACACATAGTTACAGACAGAAGAACACAGAATGAGATAAGTTAAAAGAACCTAAAGTTAAGAGTCAGTTACGCAACCTGGTTAATTTACAAACGTAACATTTTTGGAAACCTGCCTCTATTTATTTTATTTTAGATTTAAAAGCAGTAAGTGGTATCAGTTCTTTGAGTTTTAAATCATTCTGCAACATATTCCATGATAAGGGTGCACAATACATAAAAGCCCTTTTTCCCATTTCCGTTCTGGCATTTGGGACAGCGATAAACAGCATAAAGAAGTCCTGAGAACGCAAAGAGTATCGTCCGGCACTTTTCTGCATGATGAAAACACACAGGTAGTTTGGGAGCAGACCAAGGATTGCCTTGTAAATGAAGGTGTACCAATGACAAAGCCTGCCATCCTACCTGAACAGGCCATCCTACCCGAGAGTATAACTCACAGTGGTGAGTCAGAGTTTTACGATTGGTAATAAACCGCAGTAAAGCATGGTAAGGTCTGTGTCCACCATACGAAGACAGTTAGCAGAGGCATGCATGTATAAAAGATCCCCATAGTCCAACACAGGTAATAAAGTAGCAGCAACTAATCGCTTTTTTACATTAAATGAAAAGCACAGCTTATTTCGAAAATATAAACCCAGTTTTAACCTCAACTTTTTCACCGGGTAATGAACATGTGGCTGAAAAGTGAGGGAGTCATCAATCAAAATACCCAGATATTTATAAGAGTCAACTACCTCTATTTCACTTCCTTCAAGAGTGACCACCGTTGGGATATTCTGTGGCCTACTCAGAGACTTTGAAAACAACATAAACGTTGTCTTATCTGTATTCAGAACAAGTTGCAGTTGAAAAAGGGTATTTTGAACAAAAAGCATGTTGCAAGAGATCAATTGCCTGCACAAGAGTTAACTCCCAGAAATACTGTATATCACAGTGTCAGTTGGTTTCCTGTTGGAGGTGGAAACACACCCTTGTTGTCGAATGCTTTTGCCTTTCAATGTCCTCAACCCATGACCAGCGGCTCAGACAAGTGACATCATTTTTCAACATGACACAAATGCCATTCTCAGGATACCTAACAATCGTGGAACCTTTACATCAACCCCATAAGCACCATCTTGGCCAACCCAACTCTAACCACACCTTCAGCATAAATAGATGGCTGCAGACACCAAATTTCTCATTCTGAATCTGTCTTACTACGCCCAATCCATCCATCTGGTCTTGTGGGATAGTCTCTGAACACCAGTTGATTATTTGACTTGGCCGATACTACTTCTACCAGGATCAAGATGAACAAATTTATGTGGGCCTGTGTGGCTGTTGTGGCTCTTGCTGTTGTGGGTGAGTTGTACTCCACTGTATTCCATCCGGTCAAATAGGGTTTAACAACTTCTTTAGGTGGATTCCTTATGATAGAATTGTACTCATTCCGAATTCCACATTACTGTTAAGACCTTAAATCTAGAATCACTTAAAATAATATTTCATAAATCAGAAATGCGTTGAAGTAAAGTTGAATAACTGTTCCTAATTATTGACAGGATGAATGTGCATTTCCATTGTGTCATTATGTAGTTGCATCCAATAAAAAAGAGTAATCCCAAAGACTTTATAGGAATCTTTCCTCCTTGAGCCAGCACATAGTCATCACTGTCACCAAGTAGTGCTGGTCGATCACGGACAATTCAAGGATTACGTTACCTTACTTATAAACAGACAAAATGATTGGTTGGTAACATGGTGAATCAGGACTAGAGGTGTATTGGTTCACGTCTCTTCATCAAGCTTTTGTGTTCTCACAGCTCAAAATGTGATCTTTTATCCTCCTGCTCCCACCACCCCCACTCTCCCCACTCCTGTCCTCCTTACAGCTGAGTCTCTGACCTGTAACACCTGCAGTATTGGGATCCTCAACACATGTGTCTTCGGTTCTACGGCAACATGCTCTGCCTCAGAGCCTAACTGCTACAAGGGTCAAGCAAGTAAGGGGACTTTGCAGTACTTGTCTAACATGTTCAACCGAGCTACACGAGATAGAAATCATACAACAAATAAAGAAACAACAGATCTTTAACGTGTGAAGAAATTGAATTGTCGACGGTGATGTTGTAATCTGAATAAATGTAAAATGTAAAATTTTAACAAGAAATTCAAACAACACATTGTTTTCATCATCTATTTTCTACAGTGTATGCCAAATTGTCACTTATCTAGTTAAGCATCATGGGTTCTCTCAGTCTGCTCCTTAGAGTCTAAACTGATCCCTAACCCTCCCTTCTGTTCCTTCAGCGTTCAACGTCTCATCAGTCGTCAACCTCTACACCAAGGGCTGCTTGGCTTCCTCGGCCTGCAACACCACCACGACTGGTAATCTTCTGGGCGCTGGCTACACCGTGTCCAGGACCTGCTGCAGCACAGACCGCTGCAACGGAGCCAGCTCCATCCAGCTTCCTCTGACAGCTGCCCTGGGCGCCGCCCTGGTGGCCTTGTGGAGCAGCCGAGCCTTCTAACCCAGCTCCGCCTCTTTCTCCCCGGAAGATGACTAACAGCGAGGGACTTATCTTTATCCTTATCTTTATTTACAATGGGCTCAAACTGGTTACATTTGATTGAAGTGTGCATTGTTTATTCTGGTTGGTTAGCTTTTCAGCCAGCACCTCGCTGGCACCTTTAAACAACATTCTTCTGTCTTGTTTGTTCTTTCCACCCAGTCATTATGGTGGGGTTGATAAAAAAGTCACAAGCATTATAGCTCTTTGCTTCGTCACATTATGTATAATTCACAGTAAACTGTTCCTCACTGACAATTACTGTAAAGGACTATTTCTGTATTTTGTGAACCAGTATGTTACCATTTAGCCTACATAATTCACACAGTACTTTATGTCTTTTAATGGAAAGATTAAATAAGTAGATGTTCTTAATATGAGTCTCAAATTCAGTTAATTTATTCTTAAGGTGTGTTGATGTTTGGTTGGTAAAGCAGATTGAGAGAACAAGAGTCCACTAAGTAACCTGTTCTGCCTCATTCTTCCTGTCCTCACACCTTGAAAAGACATAAATGCTGGAAATTGCCGTCATCCCTCATTCCAACCAGCTATTGGTACACAGGTCGTTAATTTAAAAGTTTCCATTGTCCTTTGGAAATTCCTCTGGAAGAACTTCTGCGACTGCAGAGTGGTGAATCTATCCCAACAACATATGCTTAAATACACCGTTACAATGCTCTCATGTAGTATTGTGAAAAACGTTTTCATAAACTATTGAAAAGCTTTCACAGTTATTAATGAAAGAATTGCGCGCAATGGGAGCACAAAATGTCACATCACTGGTTTACCGTGTGGGTTGAATAATGGCATAACTGACTGGTTAGGCTGGCCCTTAAACAAATCAAGTACCTGAAGGTACAAAAGGGGATTGTGTTAAAGGAAGTAACTATGCAGTGATTAAGACAACTTAAATTCACAAGGTTGAGATGGAAATTTATCAACATGAGATTATGTATAAATAATGGAGACGGTCAACATCCCCTATAGATGGTTACGTCGAGACCACGTTCAAGGATTTAGTCAGTGCCTCTCAGCTACAGTCATAAAAACACCTGAGCAATGCAAGCCAAGTTTCATGACATCAGATTCATCATTGGAGGGATAGAGGCAGGAATGTCTAATACTAATTATGTGTATAAAGTCTTAAATTAAGACACCCTAGGCACAATCTCCAACCTTCCCCCACCCCGGAAAGTGGCCCCAGGGAGAAAGGCCTATCAATTCGTCCATCCCTCTTCCATATGCTTATGACACACTCATTTGAATTTATTGCCATGAACACCCCATTATGTTCAGAACCAATAGGAGCCCTCAGATTTTTATCGGTAGAAACTTAAGCCTTGTATTTTCACAGGTGCTAGATAAAGAGACAAAGGTTTAACAAAAGGGAAAGGGAGAGGAAGAGAGCAAAGACAGCAGGGGATGAGAGGGGGTGAAAAAGGGCAGGAGTGGAGAGAGAAGACCCGCTAATAGTAAAAGCCAATGAGCCCTTCTTGCAGACAGTCTCAGTGTGTCATATGTCACACCCATTGTCTCTGTTGTTGAATTTTATTCTCTTTCACAACACAACTGGTCTCAGAGGGGTGTGGCCTACTTTCAGTATGGCGTGATCAGCCAGGTCTTTACTGGATAATTACTCTCTCTTGAAGGCAGGAAGTTGTAACATAAAAGAATTATGTGCTGAGTCAGGCTACTTGTCACATTCCTTCTTGTGTGGTAAACAACCTCAATGTTTGCCCAAAAGAAACACTTGTGACTTACCCTTGTGATGGCACAGTGCTCCATAAATACATTTGCTTGATTGACTGATTGATAATGACACCTTCTCCCCAGACACCAATAACCTGTGAAGTCTAGGACCTGTGTTGGCCAGTATACACAAGCAGGCTTTGTGGAATCAACGCAAACACACCTGAGGTGTCATAAAAATATAAAATGGCCTTTTATTTGGATTTGTGTTCACACTTTTTCAAGCTGTTTCAGTTTTGGAAATGAAAACTTTTTCAGTCTTTCTTATGACTTGAAGACAATTTTTTTTTTTTTACATTTTAGAAAAATTAAGATATGGAAAAAAAAGACACATAGCTCAGAACACAAATAGATTTACTAGATCTAATGTTATTTACAGGATGGAGGAGCAAAGCCATCTTCTTGTAATATAGTGGATTGATGTAACAGCCTTCAGACAGCAAATAAGACTCATTAACTAGGACAACAAGCACCTGAGGGTGTTTGGCTTCAGTGTGCTTGGTGAGCATGTGATTTAGATAGGACTCAGAGGATTAACTAAGCTGTTAGAGCTAATTGAGTCTTCAGTCCAAGGCTACATTCAACCATCTATTAGAATACTCCCATCTAAACCAAGTTAATGGGTGTGAAAAAGTACTACTACTTATATAATAACTAGATAACTAGAGGGACTTGAGGGAATTGTAACAATGAACAAAATAAAAATTGTAAGAATAAACAACCCAACTTGTGTACCCATTCACAGAAACTGTAGAGAAATGCAAACAACTAAAATAATTCAGTAAAGGACAACTGGTTGAAAGAGAGGAAGTCTCACACACTCTTACCTCACATACTAAACCAGCTGATGGCGGTCCTGATAAGAACTCTGTAGGGTGAATATGGGTAATCTGACAGGTTTTGCATGTTTTCATCTGAGCTTCCTGATTGACTAGTGCCCTAACTCTTTCTGTGACACCACACTCAATTGTTGTGATTTCAGTCACAAAACCTCAAGGCTAAACCTAAGGTAAAAGTTATGTGGACTAGACATTTTCATAGCAGGGAAAAAGACACTCTGGAGTTTAAGTGTCCCACATTACTCAATGTCCCAGATTACCCAAATTCACCCTACGTGAATACCAGGTGTACAGTACCGACTGTCTAAAAAGAGAAAAAGTAAGGCTTTATTGCGGGAAGGTGTCAAGAAACTCTCTCAATCCCTTTTCTTAATTAGTATCACTGTCTCCAAGCTGTCTCCCACTCTCTGATGTATAAGCAAAGCATCATGGGTATTTTGGGGGGTACGTTTCTCTCCTCAGCACACAGGGTCACATGGTCTTTAATCGGAAAAGGCTTGAGGCTGCTTGTACTCATGTCTTTGTAGGAAGATATTCACAACTTCTGCCTTAGGGGCTGGAATCACCCCTGAATTCCATTGCTGCCAGACTGATGTGTCACAGTCACATGTGTGGCAGCCGACATGGTTGACACGCATGTGGCGGTAAAGGCAGCAAGAGAGAACAAAGAACAACTCAATGTTAGGCAATGAGCGTTCATTGTCTCTCTCCAATGCACCTTGTCTGCAACTCTCTGCCTCAAACCAATGGTTCCACCTTGTGGATCTGAAAAGGATGACAGTACAAGGCCTCAAGAATAAGACCATCTTCTTTGGGTCTGCCAAAACTCTTCCTATCAATTTCCTCCAGTTTCCAAGTGCCTTTTGATGATGTGGAAAACCTTTAACGTGTGGACGTAATACCACAACAGCTGTGGTGCCAGGGACTGGACCCCTCCGTGGAACAGGTCGATGGAGGCGGAATCCCTCAAGAAGCCAGACAAAGGTGAGTGCAGTGGGACAAAGGTGAGTGCAGTGGGAAGCCAGGAGCCAGAGCTGGAGACAGGCGAACAGGAGGCTGAGCAGCAACTGTCAGCTGGGAGTCTGGTGGGGAAGCTAGTAGAGCCAGGGATTCAGGAGACGCTGACTGCTGCAGCTCACGCATTAAAGAGTGGGGCTACAACATGGGCACAGCGGACTGGGCTGGGGTTAGTCACTGGGGACTGGGGCTCCTGGACGCTGGGTAGCCGGGACTCTGGGACAGCGGGGAGTGGTGACTCCTGGAGACTGGGGTTGCAATACAGGCACTGGAGACTGGGGCTGTAGCCTAATGTAAGGTGATTCTGTGCCAACTAGTAGGGGTGGGCGGATCGATCTAAAGTATTGATAGTATCGATACCAACGTTGGTATCAGTATTGATCGATACTCGTGTGATGATATAGATACTTAAGTTTCAATTTCACATCTCTACATTTAGTACACAACTCCCTTATAATGGTTGTGGAAACACCGCTCCTCTCACTTCGCTCAAGCATACTTTACTCCTCCCCCACCTCCCCTGCTATGCTGTGAGTTGTTGCCGGTGTCGTGCCAAGGAACTATCCCCGGCACTATCCCCCGCCAGGATTTGCATCCCCTGGCCGTGGGAGCGTGCGTGCACTCAGAGAAGCAGAGTGAAAATGTGGCCATAGCAAATCTGAAGTATACTTCACATTTGCTATGGCCACTACCCTTTCCTGGACACGGTGAAACTTCTAAGTGATTGACACTGTGACACGTTAATCTTTGACTTTGATACCTCCTGCACTGTACCAACTGTTTTCACTGTGTTTCTGTTAATGTATGTTTACACATCTGTCCTCTTATATCTACATATAGTATATATTTTGTATATTTTTGTTCTATAGTTCTATAGCATAAACATTTATATTCTACTCATTTTAAGGTTTTTACATTTTAGTTTGCACTGTGCCCTTTTAGTTGTTATGTTATATGTAGCAGGGTCATCCTCAAGAATTTCAATGACCAGTACTACCTTGTCTGATCTGTGCAAATGACCAATAAAACTATTGTATTGTATTATTAATGAAATATGATTTATTTGGCATCCTATCAAGGTCAAGTTGCCTATAGCCTGAATAAAACATAACATTTAACTTAATTTGCATTGGCAATTAAATGGGACTTTATTGTAACTCCCATAAGCAGACTGAAATTCTGGACAATAAGGGATATTTCAGGACTGGTGCTGCCACGCAAAACGATTGACAGTCAGACGACAGGAATTGTACCTGATAACACTTCGGGTTTTGAAGCAATTTCAGACTACTCGAGTCTATACAGCTGATGGGTCCAGGAACACAGCTTAATCGGATTGGCTCCAACCGAGTTTGCCTCGAAGGTCATTGGTGAAATTGGATATTTTATTTTAAAGCGACCGATGTAACCGAGAACGCGCACAGAGGACGCTCTCGTGGACAGTGCGGATGTTCAAGGTAGCAATTGTGATCCACACGCTCAAATACAGCACATCCTGCTGGAACTGGAACAAAGAATAAGTAAAATTGTCAAAGACGTAAACTAGCCTAGCCCACTTCAGATATTTCTGCAGGGGACAGTGACAACTGGTTCCCATCCAATTCTTAAAGCACCGTCAGTAGCCTCTCGTTGTGCAGCGTTTATCATGAGAGCGCTTCTACCGGACGGTGGATTCCTCGTTGGTAGGTGAAACCCTTACATTACTGCAAATCGAACGAACATTAGATTAATATTAACGTCAAATTGCAATGTTGGCAGCACGGTAATAGACAGGCAGTTTTTTTTGTTATATTAGTCATGAGAAGTGGGATTACACTTTTTACACCAGTGTGTATGTCCATGCAACAAAAAAAGTGGTTGATCAGCATCCTCCACAACCCAAGCCCGGGGACAGCCCTGTGGTGCAACTGCAACTGAATCAACTGCGTTTAAGGGGCTCAAACTACTTTGTGATATAAATCTTTCACTTCATATGGGGCTGGCAGCCTTACAGTCCTTAACAATATTGAAATAGCTGTTTGTCACTGTTGTGCGGTCTGGGTAAATGTCCGCGCACCATAAACTGATTTATTTCAGTTAAATAGGTGGCATTTTCCCGCTACCTTTAGACGCTTTACATGTTGGCTGCGTGTGTGTGTGTGTTTAAATAGAAGGTTTGTGTGCCAAAAGCGTGCGGCGCGGCGCGTTCGCTTCTCAAAGGTTGAAATCAACTGGCAAGTCAAGTCCGTTTTTCTTTTCACACCATTATACGTGTGTGATGGATGTCCCTGAGTGATCACAAAAGATTACAGAAGTTGTGGTTTGATTAATTTCGCTAAATAAAACCCTTGCCTACAGGATAAAGCTGAAGATGATGGTGCACGAGTCCATTATGCCGGCTATAGCTAATTTAATTGAAGCTACTGCAAACTGAAGAACAAGACGACAAAGTGAAGATGCAGGTACGACGCCACGTTTCTGTTAAGTTAAGGTTCTTGGGGCTGCCTTTTGAAGACATTTCTGTTTCAGCCTCTGCCAATGTTTCCCTTGCGGAACACCTTCCTAGAGAACCCTAGGAAACTCCAACCTCGGCAGAGGCTATATGAGCTGCGTAATGCAACACACTCTGATAGTGCTTAGGAAGAAGGAAATAAAGCATAGTAGCATACACTAAGGTTAAGTGTTAGCGTGGAAGAACTTGCTTTTTGTACTATTTGGCTGTTGAAGTTATGCATCATCAGGACTCGTAAATGCACTTCCAAAATGTTGGGATTTTTATGGGTTTCATTTATGGATCTCTCCTAACGTCCTCTGCCTATGGCTTTTTACTCTACATTAATGATGTGAGTGATGTAAGTTAACAGCAATGATGACACCCTTTAAGTAACTCTACACAGCCATGTCTATACAATCGTCAAGTCTACCTTAATCTGTCTTTGTTATTTGAAATAGCGGCAGCCTTGCCTTCTTGAACAGTCCTTTGCATGCAGATATTACTTAAAGCATTTTGAAGAGCACTTCACTGAGCCCATCATTACTGATTTAGAGTTTGAACTCATGCTTGCAACTTCTGCTCTGCACTCTCCATCTGCAAAATGTCTCCTTTCATTACACGATTTAGAAAGGAAGAAGAACCTCCTCTGCTTGCAGTGAAGCTAACCTTTGCTGAGAATTGACAGGAGCATTGACTTGGAAGATGCTGCAGTCTCCCTTCAGTTAGTCCGCACTTAAAGTATGTCTGGTTTCTCTTTGCCATCCTCTTCAATGTATTTGTGTGTGGTGGATGCAGAAGACACTTGCTACTGAAAGGCAAAACACCTAATCTGTGTCAATTCCTTGGTCATATTACCACTCCCAGGGAACTGGAGAATGTGTCCCTCCGAGAATGTTGCATTACAAAGTAGTCCCAGGAAGTCACTAGTTTTGATCTACTTAGCTGTGCTCGTTTCATGAGTTCTGTGGACACCTGGAATCTGGATTGAGGTGAACTGGTTATTCAATCTCATTAGCAAATTCTTCCCCTCGTTTCTTACTCAAGTGATGTTCTAGTTTGCTGTCTCCCACTGTGGAACAAGCCTTCTAAAGCCATCAATGTCCAGTATGAGACGGTATACGTATCTTCCCCCGATGACAAGCCCTCATGAAAAGAGAAATAGAGAAACTCCAAGGAATAGATCTTGGGTTGGTCATGCTTGTGTGGATCGGCTAGAGTCTCGCAGAACACTGGGTCTTTTAGAGAGCAAGAGGTTCTATTTTTTTAAAGACCATGATTTCACCTCTTTAAATGAACATGCACACACACACACACACACACACACAGACACCTTGTTATTGATGCCAACACTGCAAGATGGAGATCTCTGGTGGAGGTAGTGATAGTGAAGGGGCCATCACAGTCTTGGCAGTTCAGTATACTGTAGCAGAGCTGGTTGGGTGAGGCCTGCTCAGGATCATCTTACTAAGTGTGAACCCTACATTCAGCTCAGCAGGCTAACACAGTCTCTAGTCAATGCAGAGCATACATTTACACTAGTTTTGATTTCTACCAGAAAATCATACCCAGCCTTTTTCCCTCCTATCTCCCAACCATGCAAACTGATGCAGTCATTCATTCAACCCAGCCAGGCAGCCACAAGCTTACCTGAGGAGCAAGGTCGTTGTGGAACAGAACACAATACACCATTGAAGTGTTGTCTGAACCCAGAGAATAAAGGGACACCGTCTTTCTTTGTGATTGGTTAAAGCCATGCTAGGCACGTATCCGTTCCGCTCCATACTATCAAAGCCCTGATCAGGAAGAATGAGTAGGACTTAATAACTTACATCAATAGTTTAATTACAAGTCACAGTAATTGCGGACTGCGTCTCTGCAGTATTTCGCTGAACAAACTCATTTTAATTCCGTCCAACCCATTGTTGCCAGCGAAATGAAAGGCAATTCACATAAGTAATTAGCTGTGGACATGGGTGAACTCTTTAACACAGGATACAAGTCGTCGCCTCGAGCAGCTTCCAGTATAGAAACGTCCCAAATTGCTGTCTGTTCTTGATAAAACAAAAAATTCTGTCTGATTTTAGCAGGACATGTCAGGATTCCTGCGCATTTAATGCTTAGATCATAATAGTCTTTTGAGATTTTCTCTCTCTCTCTCTCTCTCTCTCTCTCTCTCTCTCTCTCTCTCTCTCTCTCTCTCTCTCTCTCTCTCTCTCTTTCTCTCTATCTATCTATCAATCTCTTTCTTTCTCTCACTGTACTGATTCATATGTCTGATATTGGATCCTCTAAACTTTCACAGATTCAAGCAGCTGTGGCCACATGCAACTGCCCAGCCTCCCTAACTAGCAGTTTCAGTTATATCTGGGCCTTACCATATTGTCCTGGATAGCGGAAGGGTGGGGAGGAGTTGAATTTCGCTGCAGGCTCTTCTTGCCTTTCTATTTCGCCCGCTTCGTCTTTCGACGCTCTGTCCTCTGTGAGCTCATATCCCCAAAGTCTAGAATCTAGGTTGGAGCCATTTTCACTCTGTAGGTGCAGAGAGAGAGATAGAAGGATGGATGGACAGTCAGTAAGAAGGGGGGAAAGAAAAGAAAGAGAGGTACCTCTGTTTGTATTTGACCACAAAGACAAAGAAAGAGGTTATTCTTCCCACCTTTAGTTAAAGACGCGGGTGTAGTATTGCTTGGGAGTGTGATTAAAGTCGGAGCCAAGCTAAACAAAATAATCCTTGTGTGTCTGTGTGCATGTGTGTTAGGAAGGGGGGGGGGGGGGCTGGAATCAAGTGATGGTTAATTAGGTTTGGGGGTTTTGCATGAAAATCATGTATGAAAAGTGGTGATATTTTCCGACCTTTGTTGTGAGGGAGGCTGGACACAGTTCACACTGCCGTGACCTTTACTGCCAAGGGCATGGATGTCTCTTACAGAGAGAGAAAGAGAGAGAGAGAAAGAGAATAACAACTTAATAGCATACAACAAAGACAGCCCATTACCTTTTTTGTGCCCTCACCTTCTGCATAGACACATCTACTCAGCACAAACAATCTAGTATGATATGGATGCCTTTGTCAAGGCAAGAGCATGTGTCTTATAATATCTGCCCCCCCCCCTTTCTTCTTCCTCATCCCAGTGAAACACTGGCTGCAGGAGTCATTAAAATAGTCAGCCAATCTGGGCCAGGGGAGCATTTCCCCCCCGACTGTTGGATGCAGAGACGGGAGATGTAGTAGCAGAGACAACCTCCCTGATGCAAGGTGATTCAGGCTATTTTCATTGCCCAGGTGATGAATGTGCAGTCTGTGGTACGGACAAAGTTTTTTTCTCTCTCTCTCTCTCTCTCTCTCTCTCTCTCTCTCTCTCTCTCTCTCTCTCTCTCTCTCTCTCTCTCTCTCTCTCTCTCTCTCTCTCTCTCTCTCTCTCTCTCTCTCTCTCTCTCTCTCTCTCTCTCTCTCTCTCTCTCTCTCGTCCTCCTCTTTGTCTTTTTGTATCTAATTTCCTCAGTCTTCCCTTTCTCTCCTTTCTAAATGCCTTCACCTTCTCTTTCTCTCACTGCTCTTTCCCCCATTCTCTCTCTCTCGTTTCTTTTCTAAACCAGTTCGAACTCTGCACTCCTGCTCCTACCCTCCTCTCTCAAACAATTTCACCCACGACCACACTCCACTCTTGCTAACCTTGATCTCTCTTCCTCTCTATCCCGCTCTCTACCCTCCCTGTGTTTGCCTCTGCAGTGAGGCAGTTATTCAAGAGGTTCGGAGTGGTCCCGAGGTGACCAAGGGATGGTGGCGGGGCCGGAGGCTGCAACACAGGACATGGGACCTGCCTCTCTCCCCCGCTCGTGTCTTGTGTTGCAGCCAGCGGACCTGTCATGCAACACTGCCGCACAACACACCAGTCAACACACCTCTGACAACACCTCTTCAGAGCCAGTCCACAAATGGCTGAAGCAGAACATTCCCTAACTGGAACCAATCAGTCCAGTCAGCCGTGGGTCAAGTTGTCCACAGTGTTCTTCTGTTTTAAACAATACATTGTTTTTACATGCTGTTTATGCACACCTAACAGGCTTTCTTCTACACTGTGTAGTTTAGCTTGTTTTCCACTATTGTCTACCTGTACTGGTGGTGTCTTTTATCAATGTATTTACCTTTAACAGTTATAACACAGTTTTAAGTTCCATTGACTGTTTCATCCTTATGTTATAATTTTCCTTGTCTTCCACAACTTTTCTATGATTGGTCATTCTCGGTTAGAGTCACCTAGCTCTTGAACAAAGCTGTCTGAAACAGGGAAGAATGGCCTTCTGGTATTAATAGTCCTTTAACACCCCCAAGGTTACTGTTGAATATCAGCCACAAACAGACCAGTGTCCACACACACACACAAATAACAGCCTCCCTCCCTGGGGAAAAAAATGGCGAGTGAGAAGGGGCAGGGAAAGAAAGGGATGAGAGCAACAGGAAGGACATAGTTAAAGGAAGGAGGCGAGTGGAGGAAGGGAGGAGAGGTTGAAGAACCATCTGCTACTAGGTGTCAGTATTCTCTGTGCGTTGCCACTCGCCGACCAACAAGCTTTGGCTGTAAGAGACAAGCGGTGTGATTCAGACGAGTGAAATGAAGTCCGTCTCTGACAGAAGATGATGTGGTGTGAGTTGATTAGAATGGAAATGCAGGAGCAAGAATACCTAGCTTCAGTCACCCATCCCCCCCCCCCCACCCTCCCTCCAGGTTGTTTTTGTGTAAGGATATCAGGGAGACACTGTTCAGAATGCCACAAGGTGTCGTTTTGTAAGTCTGCCACAGTATGGCTGGACTACACATTAGTACACCTGCTGTTTTCCTACAACAGTAGGCTTCATGTTTACAACATGTGTTTGAATGCCTTTACTGTGAAGGCACAGCAAACAAAATATTGTTATTTGATATTTCAGGCTGCTCTAGAGGTCATTACTAGCTTATTGCAATTTGGCGATGGTTATCACTCTCAAGGGCATGCTCTTAGATAGCATGTTGGCTATCTTACCAGTTTTTTACAGAGAAATACATTTTCAAATTCATTAAAAACTACACAGTTGTTTTTGTCGTATTTTCAAGTAATTGACTCAGCTCACACAATTCAAATTTCAGCTGGGCTGGCGGGCGTTTGAAGACGAATCGCAAGATGAGGTACTTGAACCTGTCAGATTTGCAGCATATCTCACTAGTCTTTAATACCAATGTCTTATTGCAATTGCATACGGATGAAAACGTCCTAGCCCACCACTTCACTGAAGACTGAGCGAAACAGAAAGACGGATACAAAGTAAATAATCTATAGGGAGAGTCCTTAATTACACATTGTTTATGTGCCCCACTCAGAGGGGACCAGTACCCAATAAAGAGTCTATCCTAGGATTACCTGCACCCAGGGGGGTGAAGAGAGAGAGAGAAATTTAAATTGAGTAACAGAGAGAGAAAGTGTGAGACAGAGGGAGGGAAACCGGAGGTAAGCGTATCTGAGGTGGAGCTGCAGCTTTTGATTTTAGACAAGCTGTTGGAACTAATTATTCAGGTGGAACTAAATAATCCTTAAGCAACAAATATGGTTTAATATCTAGTGTTCAGGTGTGTGTGTATGTGTGTGTAGCAAATATGCCCATTCAAGTGTCACTGTTTTGATGTGAGTTAGACACGGCTCCTGTGAAATGATTTGACGCACAGAACATTCTGCATTTTGTGCTGCTGGAAGCTGGTGTGGAATTGAGGAAGAGGACTTTTATTAATGCGACCATCACAGCATACCTCGCTTCACAGAGTTGACGGCTGAATTTTGGGGAAATATACCCTTGAAAAAAATAACACATCTATTCATCATCATAAGAGGGCTATACCTGACCATAATTGGATTTACATCCATCAAGGCTAATGCAAAATGAGTGAGATATCAGCCCCTTCCTTTCCAAGAGGGGAGCAAACCTCCATATCAGCGTTAAACCAGATAAATGTCCTTTCACATCTTCCAGAACAGACCTTGAGGCTACTCTCTTCATCCAGGCCTCAGTTCCAATCACTGCTGCTATTCACTGAGAGGGCTCCAGGGACTGCCCCCCCCCCCCCCCCCCCCATCAGTCAGTGTGTGTGTGTGTGCGTCTGTGTGTGTCCTCTCAGAGTGCTGAGTTATCATCTGACAGACAGCAGGGGTTGGCTGTGCAGGCTCAAGGTGACCGTAGGGCCAACCAGACTACTCACAGTGACAGGTATTCTCTTACAGCTCTGAAACTGGGCCCCATCAGCACAGTCTTCATGCTTTATTCATGTCTAACTCAATTTTTTTAAGCCAAGGCCACATTTTCTCTTGAATAGTCTAAAAAGCGTGGGACTTGTTGTAGAAGTAGTGTTCTGGAAAACTTCGACGTTTGGCTAAGGTCTATATAAAAAACAAGACATCACAAACAGTTATTCACTGTCAAGATAGTCACCCTTTTTCGATTGGATTTTATGTTTATCTATCAACAGCCAAATGTACAGCTTGTATTATTCAGGAGTTAAGACTCTGGCTTTGAGCGCTTAACAACCTCATCCCAGAAGATAGCGCTGGAGGCTTGCTTCACGGTTAAGAGCAGAACAATAACTCAAGCTATTGGAGAGATTTAGAGTGACTGTACTGAAAACTCATCTGTTTTACTGAGGCGTTTTTGTAAGCTATAGGGATAGACTGGAAAGCTGAGATATGAACAGACCGACCGTGCTAGGGCTCTCTGTCATGCACCGGTAGTTAAGTTACCGATTAAAAGGGGGAGAACATCGCAACATATCGAATTGGTATTTTAGGGTGGTGGGTGCGTTTATGGGGGCCAGTGGCAATGAAAGAAAGTACCATGGTGAGACCACGTCCTGAATGATCTCACTGTCCCCGAATGTTGATAAATGGTAGAAGGAAGGGGGCACAACTCCTACAGTGTTATCAGGAGCTGGCAGAAGGAGTCAGAGGACCCAGGCTCCACAGGAGCATAGTTACCCCGTCGGGCTGTGACTCATGCAGCTGGCAATAGCGACATGCACTCCCCCGGTGTCCTTTAACCACGTGTGTGTGTGGGTCTGTGGGTGTAAAGAGAGAAAGAGAGAGAGAGAGAGAGAGAGAGAGAGAGAGAGAGAGAGAGAGAGAGAGAGAGAGAGAGAGAGAGAGAAAAGAAAGAGAGATCAACTCAGATTGTATAGGTCCCTCTTCTACTGGACATAATTGTAAATAGCTTCAACCCTGCTGCCCACCAGGTCTGTCTTCACGTATACTCACCAGTAGAAGGGAAGCATTCTTAAGAGGAGAAAAACCTTCTAACTGCATTTGGCCACAGAGGCTTATACTTTGCGTACTGATTAGCAAACAACCACTGAATTCTAATTTCACTTAGGTCTATTTACATAATACTACATTTAAATAATTTACATAAAATTGCTGTGACATCCGAAATACTGCATGGGATGCTGTTTTCCTATAAAGCTGCTTTGACATAACTGCTTCTTAGGCACACAATGACGAAGCCATACTCTATATGTACAGCCACAAACAGTTTTATCCAGGCAGCTGTCACAAACAAGTTCCCTCCTGGCAGAGGGCTGTGGACAGCTCCCCCGTTCCTGAACAGATCCCAATTCTAAAGCAGTCTGGCCTCTTCTCTCCTCTCCGTCCTCGATCTTTCAACATTGCTCTGAACAGTTGAGCCAAGCAGTTTTGCTTCACATAAGCATCAAGCCTCTCTCTCTCTCTCTCCTTCTATTCTTCTCTCTCTTTTTTCCTAGATAGTGATACAAAAAACAAACACCCTCTAGACTCTCTCCAAAGTTGCCGGGACGACGAGAAATAGAGAGAGCTTAGTTGGTTAGAGAGTTCATTTGAGGAAGAGGAGACTGAGCAAGACAGAATATTTAGTGCACAAACATTGTGCATGAACCAACATGCTGAGTTTACACCCCCCCCTAATTATGAGTCATTAACGGGACACAAAGGTTGAATGACAGGTCAGACTCTAAGTCCAAGTTTGGGTAATTGACAGGTTATAGCAGCCCTCTCAATTGAAGGTCCTTCTTTTCCATACTGCTGAAGGATCTAGGGGCTGGACAGTCTCAATTAAATTATATGATGGAACGTGGACCTTCGAGACGACCTCTCATTCAGGGTGATTTATTGAGCTGTCGGCTGAAATGGCCAGCAGGCGTGCAATTTGAGTAATGGAATAACAGGCCAGTTAGAAAGCTTCATTCAAAATTGAGTTGTGATGCAGACATAAACGATGCAGTGACACTTCAGAGTTAGTCGGTGCGTGTGTGTGGTTTCAAACCGATAGTTTATTCACAATGTTGGGACACCAGCGGTTGTCTAAGGGGCAGGGGTGTAAAAAATAAAAAGGGAAACCAGAGGACACTTCCCATTTTCTCCACTGCAGGGGCACCCATTAGGGCACTGCATAACATTTTCTTGCACACTGGGACACAGTCGAGGGCACTTTTTATCCCATTTTAACTACCATAGGGGCACCTTATGGTAGACAGAAGGCAACCTTGCGCTTAACACGGGGCACCCAAGTCCTAGTGAGTGGTGCACGTGGTATGCAGTGGCATCACTGAGTGTAGCTCAGCACGACTATGTTTATTTCTCTTGAGATCCATGCCGCCATCGTTTTGTGAAGCTCAACATGGTAGCGAATTTGTTCATATATTCATATTTACGTGAACTCTCATCCAAACACACGCATCACTGCATGTCCTTGAGACACAGGCACTGACACACACACGCACACACACATTCCTGCCTTTATAGTTAGATAGACACTAGATGGCGACATTTACCTTGATTAACAACCCTTCCCCCACACACACTACACCTCTGGTCAAATATTGACCAGAGACCAATAGTTCAACATGAAAAAATCCATAGCTGTTCTTCTTCTGCATACCTGTACTGTAACATCATATAACTGAGGTGTGGAGAGTATGAGATTCCGTACTGGACTGCAGTTGAATTGCAGTAACTTATGACAACATGCAAGATAATAGGCTTAATCAGCCGTATCAGACCGAGGTGGCTCAGCAGGGCTGTTTGGATACAGGTCGTCTTAACTAGGTTAGCTGCTCTGTTTCTAATGGAGCAGCGGCTCACCTAAACTGATCTGAATCATTCAGGTTCACAGGGGGAAAATGTTTGTATATTGAGTCAGGGTTATCTTCATATCCCATGGTGCATAGACTCATCTTGCGATGGCACATGGATGGTGAGACTGTGCTCGTTCACATTCTACTTAAGGTGTTATATTTGTAATATTTCGTTCAATCGAAGGACTAGTAGAAGGACATGAAGAGGGTTATTTTTAACATGAGACCATCTGCAATGGTTGTGAATGAACCGTCTGCTTAAATTGGGGAAAGGTTGACATGTGAGACCCGTACAAGAGTCCTCATTGTTACGGAGGAAGTTATCATGGAAACAAGACCTCTCTTGGACCAGACTGCGCTCCTCACACAGAAAGGTGTGTAAATTGTTCTTAACTGGGAGAAGGAAAGGAAAGAGAAGGAGGAAGAAAAAACTGACACAATGCCAGGAACTGCAGCTGCAGGTGTCTGGCAAACAATGATCTAAAATGGTGCTTGACAAAGCAGGTCCGGTCTGAGCAGTGGGAACACAATCCTGGCCTATGACAGCAATTCAACTGGTAGAGAAATTGTTACGTCACATTAAAGGCAGCTTATCTGTAAACCTGTGGTAGCATACTTGAGGGTACTTATTGAGATGCATTAGTGCTTTCAGATTCTAAAGGTTTGTCCTTCCAAGTTTGCCAATTTGAAAAAAAGAAATGCCTTCATGACTTCCATAGCTCACATTGTATTCTCATCCCCCTATCTAATCTGTCTAGGAATGTCCTAGTAGGCTACAGTGCACCCCATGGAATGACACTAAGAAGGTTTTATGAAAGTTAAACATAATATCCTTGTCATTTACGACCCTGTTCAGCAGCAAACTGGGGTTAAAGTCAAGGCCTAAAACCACATCATTATTCGGAGCATTACTATACATTTGCTCCCTCCCTGCAACCAAATCGTCACGTGACCAACTTTTCAAACTTCCTGATGATCTTTGGTCCAAGGTAATGACAGCTCAGTTTCTCCGCATTTCAGAAAGAAATCTGAAACTCCTAAGTTTTATATGATAGTCTACCTTAATATACATCGTAAACTTCTCGTCATATCTTGTTCAGCATTGTCCAAAGAATGCACGAAGGATTAATTTACTGGGCATTCAAAAGTGACCGCCGGCGGAAGCCAAGCTAGTTGCTTTAGACTAGCCCTATTTGCTAACAGCGCAACATCGTCAACGTGGAAAGAAGGATGTGGATATGCTGACCGCTGCAACATCTACATACAAGTCAGATTTAGTGACAAGAACTCTCAACAGCCGCTGCAAAGAGCATGGAATGTAGAGAAGGTAGGTTAAGCATACACGTATTTCGTTTAACTAATGAATAAACTTCAATTCATGAGTGGTGCCCGAGACAGTTCAGATACGACCTCCCATTTATTTGTCGCTTGATGGTTTTGTGTTGTGAGCTGCTTTCGTTTTTTAAGAACTTCACGTTACAAGGAGAACTCGTGGCAGTTTTCTTGCAATTGAGTTAGCTATCTTACTGCAGTGATGTAGTTTGTTAGTATGAAGTAAGTTAGCAAGTTCGCCGTCAGAAGTTGGTAGTTGCATGAGTGACAAAATTATACAGTGTGTCCCCGTCCAATAAATTCATGCACGGAGATTGTTATTGCTTCTCACATAGGTCTATAGGGATTTTACCCTCTAAATGGCTCTGTGTGAGATAATTATATCTAACTTTCAAATTACTTTATATTGTTTTGAAGTTTGATTATTCTTTAGCTTTAGCTTTGAGTTTTGTCAGAGGTTTATAAGAGGTGTGATTGTAAAGCAAGGTACCTAAGTAATACATTTGTGATAACCATATACCCTAATGTTGCATATCACTTCTGTCACTATAATGACAGGTCATTTAGTTTGAACAAGGAGTCAATTTAGGGTTTAGGGTCAGGTCTACTGAGTAGCTGGTTCCTCTGATGTGTCATTGAGTTTACCATTCTAAGAATCTCCCCTCTAACAGGTCTGGCTTATCACGCTGTAGGTCATGCCCCTTCAACAATGTTGAGCTAAATTTCCAGTCTAATACTCGATATAATTTCATTTGTCGAGATGGGCATAGGCGTCAGTGTGTCGGAAGTCCATGCATTTCTGAACTCTGTATGATTATGCATGGTTTCTCTGCTTATTGACTGTGTTTACTCTTAGTGTAATCATCAGAGAGTTGTTTGTGTTTGTGAAGAAAGAGAGAGATCGTTCTCTCTATTATGTGTCAACAGTGGCTATTGGCTAAGACCTCTGACTGTATATAGGCCCCTCTCAGATTCAGGTTTGCCAGAAGTCCTGTTCAGCTAGTCCAGGCAAATAGAATGTTCAAGGAGCTTTGGAATGTTCCACAGTGTACTACAAAGGAACACCAGTTGTACTGATGTGTCATAGCGTAATGTGTGATCTATGTCAAAATGGCAATTTACGGTGGGGCTGACATGTAAAAAGCTTATGGGTTGTATGTCAATGCAGCATACTTCCTGGTCAGTTTTTATAGTGTTCTTTACAAATGTACACAAGGTGTCTGGATGGAATGTCTCTGCAGGTAGTGCAGTATACACTAAACCCTCCACACTGAACTCCTAGCAAAGCATCTACCTGAGCTGCTACTGTGGTCATGTCTTTCTTAAGATTAGGTGCTGAGTGCTCTGGTGCACACCACCCTGGACAGAAGAGATGTCAGTACAGTGCTAGACTGTATTAGACCACTGAGCTAAAGCCAGAGCATTAGTTCACAGACAAAAACATGGCCCTCCAACCCATCTCCATCCCAATATCTATACCATTAGAAACATTGGCCAAACTAGGTTGAAGTTTTAAAAAGCTTGGTTTAGGACTTTCAGACCAAGGTTTGATTATCACGATAACTTCTAAGCTGGCATGCCTAACCCTGTAGACCAGTCCTCATGAATCTAGCTTTAGGATCATATCGCTATTGCAAGGATGGATACACTTTTTAGTTTTTGTTGATGGTGTTCTGTTTTCTGTCTAGTGTAAGTTCAGGACTCCGTCTTCCCTGGACGGGGACCAGGTCTGTGAAAGGAGCCCGCTGACGCCTTAGTGGGGCTCAGCAGGAGCCCTCGGGCTTAGTGACTCAACAATGCAACACAAACCCAGACGTGGCCATGACACACACATACACAGACCCTAACGATTCCTAATCCAGTTTTGACAATACAGACAGCTCCGTGGTAGGGAGACAGACACCACAAGTGTATGTGTGCTCACACAGATGTGTGTGTGCGTGTGTGTGTGTGTGTGTGTGTGTGTGTGAGAGAACAGAATCCATCATCAGGGATATCTCAGGAGTTGAAAGGTCCAGGGAGGGGAGGGTGGTATTTCAGTTCTATTCAGCCCTAGTCTGTCACTACCATGGTAGAGCTACAGTACCCTGCTCAAATATTGATGTAGTGATTACACACAGGACAGTTGTAGTTCCGTTTTAACACTGATAAACCTGGCATACTTAAGGGGAGAGGATATATCTTGGATGGCTCATTGACCTTAAAGGGGTCAGTATTGCTGGGTGTTTGGAGAGCTTGAATGGGCAACGTAAAAAAAGAGTCACTGAAAAAATTAAAAAGTTGTCTACTCAAAACGTTGAACCCCTACACTTTTTATAACAACAACATAAACTGTTGCAAGTTTATACTTAAGACTGTGTGCCAAAGAAAGGGCAAATAAGGACACACACTGCAGTGTTAATCAGTCTGATCTAACTTTTTTGAAATTCATTCTATTTAATGAAAGTTTTAGCATAACCCTAAGTTTGTTTTTGTCAATGGTGGATGATGATTATTATCATTGTTCTGGTCGACTACTAAGCTGTCCTTGACATGTTTTCCTCATTTAGATGTGAATACTGTTGACCATAATTTCGCTGGCGGAGTGTAATGAAATGAGCCTAATGGCCAAGAATTGTGGTGCTTAAACAAATTAGCTTGACAGGAGTGAAAAACGGTATGCACAAAGTTTGGTTTCTCAATGAATTGTTAACCAGTAGTAAGACTAGCTGATTTCTTTATTCCAGCTGTCTTGAACAGTGTGTGTGTGCGTGTGTGCATCTTCCACAGAAGACTCTGGCTTGGGCACTGTAGTGTCCACTGTGTAGCGCTACTTCACTACTTTGCGTGGCCAGAGGGGGCGCCAGCAGGAGGCCGGCGATGAGGGTGCGCTGCTCACGCAAGCTCAACCTCCTGACCAAGACCTTCTTCCTCGTCGGCGTCCTGTGGCTGGCCTACGTGTTCCTGGCCCCCGCGTCCGCCTCCGGGGGCCGAGAGGATGGCGGGGGCCGCTCCCTGCTGGTCCGGCAGTTTGCCTCGCTGGGGGGGGAGGATGGGGGGAGGGCGGCGGAGCCGCCGACCAGGCCCGTTTACGTGAAGGCGCCTCCGGACAGCAACGCGCCCGGAGAGTGGGGGAAGGCCACCAGGCTCGACCTGGGGCCCGAGGACAAGAAGCTGGAGGAGGACAGCGTGGAGCGCTACGCCATAAACATCTACGTCAGCGACAGGATCTCCCTGCATCGCCACATCCAGGACAACAGGATGTACGAGTAAGTACACAGGTCCGACGGACGTCGGCTGGTGTCTCCCTGTTGCCCCTGGTGTGGCCGAGCTGGTCCTAGATCAGGTCACCACCACCACTCTGTGGTGCTCGGCAGGCGAAAGTACTAGACCCGTCTAGAGACCACTGAGCAGTTACACCAGTGCACATCTCCTCCCACCCCTCCTATTAATGAGTCCCAGACCTTGCGACAGGACGATGAGAATGTTCGCTAGAAAAGAGAGCGTTCTCCTCATTTTTATTCAGCTCCCCCAAAAAAGAAATAACTCAAAATGAGCTGTGTAACGACTCCCAATAGGCATCAGGGCTGTTTCGAAAGAGGTGTGTGTGTGTTGAAACTGTGATGGGATGGATGAATACCATGAATATAGTAGATTCGTAACGTTTGTGTGTGGGGTTTCACATTTCAGAAATGAAAACAAACGTGTTTGTTACAGATCTTTTAGCCCGATAGAGCAAAAACTGCAGGTAACCTATAATCACTGAGGAACAACAGCTAATCCTGGCACTACTAGCCCAACCCCTAACTCTAACCTTAAACCTGAAGGTCTTGACACCTCACAGATTTTACCATTAAAAACAGTTAAAAACACTAACAAGTGATGACATCCTGGTTGGAGAGGGGAATCTGGTAATCATGTGTAGCCCACAGATTAAACAGATAAGAAGCTCCACAAGCTGCCACACGTTTCTAATGAGCCTACAGCGGACTGAGCACTTACACCACACGCTTTGGATTACTCTCATCTCATGTTTTTGTTACTTTTCAATGTGATTCTACTGAGACATGCAGCTCCTCTTACATTTCAATGACTTTACAGTCAACAGGGGAATCTGTCTGGGCCTGTGGTTGGCTTGGAGTGAGGCCAGAACCACCGGTGAACCCTTCTGTTACCACACATAGACAGAGTAGTATACTTATACTCCCACCCCCTCCATTTAAAGGCCTTTTTTTCTCACCTCTTTTATCCTCTGGTGTTTCAGTCCTTTCCTCTATACAACCCCTCTCCCTTTCCCTCCCCCCTTATTTCCCCCTCTTCTCCCTGGCCTCTGAGGGCTGTGTTTGTATGTGGAGCTCTGGTGTGATTTCTCTTCTCTCGTATTCCTGTGTCCAGCCTCAGACCTAATGCCTCTCCTGCACCAGCCAACAGCAAAGCTCCCATGCAGCTTGAAAAGGACACGGTTAACTCCCAGACGTCTACATAACGTTGTTGGCTAAGGGTTTTGAAGTCATGGTTAGGGTCTGGTGTTCTACTCTCTACCTGAACGCCTTTGTTGTTTTTCTTGCTCGAACCCGCCTAACTCGTTTGGCCACCCCGTTGTGTTACAGGTGTCGAGCGAAGATATTTGACTACCGTCACCTGCCCACCACGTCCGTCATCATAGCGTTCTACAACGAGGCGTGGTCCACCCTGCTCAGGACCATCCACAGTGTGCTGGAGTCCACCCCCGCCATCCTGCTGAAGGAGATCATCCTCATCGACGACTTCAGCGAGAGGGGTGAGACGCCCCACCAGAGAGAGGGTGAAGAGCAGTTAGAATGAATAGAATGAAGATGAGGCATAAAGATCATCCAGATGACTGACACAGTAACTAACCGACATATGTTGTGGGTGTGCCTCACAATGTCTTCCCAAAACTGACGTGCCAACTTAACAGTTTTCAATAACAGGTCTAAGTGAGCCGTTGACAGACAGGTATGCAAAGGCGGATTAGTAGGACAGCTGGAAAGACAGAAGGCAAAAAAAACTATTAAAGAAACAGAGGATCATAACGGGGGGAAGGGGATTGTTCAGACTGTCTGTCTGAATTGAATGTCATGTTTATATTTGAGATAATTGGGTTGCTGGCCACACGATTTTCTCTCCATGACGTTACGCAGACGGCTATTACCTCAGCTGACCTCGCCTCACTTACATGACATCATTTCCTCTCCCTCAACCACTGAGACCAATAAGAATGTCAGCCATGCCACTGTCAGACCAGCTGTGTTCACAGTGGATGAAAAGACAAGGAGGGATCATCAGGCTCTCCTTTATAAAATCCATCATAAATGTCCTTCAGGAGAGGAGAGAGATATTTTTTCCCCTTGACAATAATGGCATAGCATTGTTCTTTTGAAAGCAATAGAAATCAGACAAGAGGAGAGCGTATGAGAGAAAGAATAGACAGTAGAGAAATAATAACAACTTTGACCTTCCTCTCTCTCTCTCTCTCTCTCTCTCTCTCTCTCTCTCTCTCTCTCTCTCTCTCTATTTATTTCTTTTTCTCTCTTTCCAGTCTATCTGAAGTCTCAGCTGGCTGGGTACATCAGCAACCTGGAGCGTGTGCGCCTCATCCGCACCAACAAGAGGGAGGGGCTGGTGAGGGCGAGGCTCATCGGCGCCACCTACGCCACGGGAGACGTCCTGACCTTCCTTGACTGTCACTGCGAGTGCGTCCCTGGCTGGATCGAGCCTCTGCTGGAGAGGTGCGTCACAACGCTGATCCTGAAACAAGGACAACGCTCTCAGACGGATAGGACGTATTAACAAGTGTTTTTCCATAGTAGCATAGCCTGTTTAGAATGAGAAACCACTAAAACGTGAGAGAAATGTGGACAAATAATAAATACCCTTTGTGATTAATATTGTGTGCTCGTGTTATAACGTAGAAAAACTATTGACACCATGTCCGGTTTCTAGGAATTCATATGGTCTGCATTTGTCGTTTGCAGGATTGGTGAGAACAAGAGCACCATTGTGTGTCCGGTCATTGACACCATCGACTGGAACACCTTTGAGTTCTACATGCAGACGGACGAGCCCATGATCGGGGGCTTCGACTGGAGGCTGACCTTCCAGTGGCATGCCGTCCCCGAGGCCGACCGCAACAGACGCAAGTCTCGCATCGAACCCATTAGGTCGGTGCCTGTCTGGTCGAACGACCGAAACGGGATGACCTTTGAACGAATATGAGTTCTTATCTGAAATGGGATGCTTTGAACCGAGTGAATATCTATATTTGTGCATCTGTGTTCCTTTTCTGATCTGATTGATCACAGTAGCTGTCTAATAAAGCGGATCATCCCTTTCAGGTCTCCTACCATGGCGGGTGGACTGTTTGCTGTGAGCAAGGCCTACTTTGAGTACCTGGGTACCTATGATATGGGCATGGAGGTGTGGGGAGGAGAGAACCTGGAGCTCTCGTTTAGGGTGAGTCAGGACTGGGGATGCCACAAGCTCCAGGACTGGGTTTTCAGATATTTTCATTGTTCTTTTGTTTTTCACGTTGCCTCCCTACTTCTCCATCGTTTTTCCCCGTTTCTCCAAACATTACGATTGACCTCAAATGTTTGTTGAGTGCTGGACCGGGACAAAAAATGGATCGCGACAAAAGCAAAAAGGATCTTGTATCTGCCTTCCCCAAAATAGATGTCCAAACATGTCATTATCAGTTGTTGTGAGTGGTTAGAGGGCTCCAGGGCCGTGAGTCTTAGTGTCTGCTTGCTGCCACCCGAAATGGCATCGCAACTTAGATAATAGGAGATGCCTTGTAACCAAGCCACCATCCCCTTTCACTTGTCTGTGTCAATAAAACTGGCACAGATTTACTTTTTGTGCGTTTGTTTGTGTGTATTTAGGAAAGATGGATGGGCTGTCCCCACGAGTGATGTATTATGGATGTGGAAATAAAATAGCTCTCACTGGGACACCATGCATCATTTATAATCCCCGCATTGTTTACAGCTGTGTTTTGGAAGACAAAGAAAATATGCCATAAACAAAAATGTTTGGTATGTTAAAGTAATGTGTGGTGCTCTCTCTGGCTTTTAGCATATGTTATAGCGAGAGCAAGATTGTTTTAATTTAGAGAATAACTCAAGCAGGCAGTTATTACATGTACACTAGGGAGTAGACTTACCTCTCCAGGGGAGCTTTACTGAGATGTGTAGTTGTGGTGGGAAAAAACAAGCAATTAAAATATGCAAATACATAGCATAAATCTGAGGTCCTAGAGGAGGTCCTAACAACAGTTTTTTGGACAATCTGGGATTTGTATTCAGTGGCAGCATGGGGGATTAAGAATCTGAGGCACAGGTTTATTGGGTATTCAACAATGTCGTTAATCCTGGGAATAAGCATTCCTTATGAGCCATGTGAATTATTGAGTGAGTAATTTTGTTGTAATGTAAATAGTTGTAACGTATACAATTCTTTATAGAACCCCCCGCCCACAAGTTGGTAGTACTCTATAATGGTCTAATTATCCACATTTCTAATATATTAAAAGAGTCCCTAACTGTGCTGCTCGCTCCTGGTAACACTTTAGATACAGACACTTGTAATAAGCATCAATAGGTCATAAGGCCATAGAAAGTTAATCAGTTATATTAACACATATCACACACACTAACGCTCCTGCATCTAAAGTGTTGCCCTCTCTCCTCCCCAGGTCTGGCAGTGCGGGGGCAGCCTGGAGATCCACCCCTGCTCCCACGTGGGCCACGTCTTCCCCAAGAAGGCCCCCTACGCCCGGCCCAACTTCCTCCAGAACACCGTCCGTGCCGCCGAGGTCTGGATGGACTCCTACAAGCAGCACTTCTACAACAGGAACCCACCGGCCAGGAAGGTACTGCAGCCAGCTCAGCTAACAGTTAACAAACAGTAGTTAACAGCCCATGAACCATGGCTGGAATCACATTTTCAAATACGACTTGCAACCTGATTCAGATAGCTCATGATAATGAAATCAAATGGACCGATGGCAAAATACAAGACTAGGGTTCTATGTCAAATACACCTCAAATATGTTTAAATAGGCTTGGATTAGAGTTGAAACTGGTCCTAATATTTGCATTTAGATTATTATTATTAAAGTTATCACTTAGTAAAGGCTAGTAGAGACTTGCAATTGTTGGCACGTTGCAGCTTTGTAACATACACACTCTGCCTTTAATGTGTCAAGTTCTGCTAAGTTCTTAGGCCACCTGTAGAGTATGTTCCTCATCCAGGTCCTCTGGTCCTCCTCTACAGCAGCATGCTGTGTCTACATGTACAGTACCACGTAGGAGAACCCCTGGGTTGTTCTTTCCACAAAGCACATCCAAAGCTCAGTGTCATATTTTGTCCAACGTTTATTTAGACTTGTGACGGATCTTAATGTCGTTATCCTTTCATGATAAATCTATTTAGATGTGAAGCCAGGCTAATTGAAATCACATTAGCTCTAAAAGCTACAAAGGTGCTATGGTTCAGCAGCAGTAGCAGAGATACAGAATCATAGGATTTATTGATGTCAAAAGGTGTGTGTACTTGCCAAGCCTCTCAGGTTCAGTGTTGGCTGACTTCAAAGTTTCATGTATCTTAGTTTCACCTCTCTGGAAATGTTCATTATTAATGGCAGGGATCTTTGATCAAACCATAAATTACCCTAGCTGAGGGAAATAAGGAGCCATGTGGCTAAATATGACCCTGTCCAGTCAAAGGAGATTGGATAGTTTGGGTGTCCTTATGCAGACTAAGCTCTACTACCACAACTAGCACTTCTGTAAATTTTGCCATGATAATGGCTTGAATTGTTAATGGTTTGTTAGCTAAATATTTAGTTTATTACACACAACACACAATATCAACAGAAACTCCCCACCTCCATCAGAGACACTGACTGTCTCTCCACCTTCAAGAAAAGGCTCAAGACGCACTTGTTCCGGGAGTACAACGGTACTTAGGAATGGTTCGCTTGACCCGATGTTAGTTTCCTCAAGGATCACAATGACTCTTGCTTAGAGACTTGTTGCTCTTGTGGTTAGTGGTAACTGATTTACATTTTTGTTCTCGCTGTGATATATTGTTTTTATTACTGTTGCTTGCTTTTTTCCACAGGTACACTTGCACTTATAGCGGTTAATGTTGTTTAATTGTAACTTGTTTAACTACATGCTCTTATGGTTCTTCCCTTTGGAACTTACTTTGGTTGTTCACAATGTGTGCTTCGTGTTTTGGCTACTCGCGATGTTTTGTGGCTATCTTGTTGTTATGATCAGTGACCTATGCACTTTGTAAAGCTCTCTCTTGGAAGTCGCTTTGGATAAAAGCGTCTGCTAAATGAATAAATGTAAATATACAATAGAATATATTATACTGTGTATTAAGGAACTATAATGCCTCCCCCAAATAAATACTTGTATCTGTAGCCTTACCCAATACCTCTAGTTTAACAGTTGTCTTATAATGATGCATTACGTTAATATAGTTGAATTATGTTTGACAAGAGGGTTGTTCAAACATTGTGGATTTATAAAGAGGCAACACCCAGAACTAGACAAACATCTGCAACACATTCCCAACATCAGAATTGTGCACATTGACCACACCCTGTTGGCTGGTTCAAAAGCTCCACCCAAGCAAACTCAACAAGCAGCGACGTCCTCAACAGGATGTAAACTGGGATAACCAGGAAACTCACACACAATGATGACACACAAACCTGATCACCCTAATCACCGTAAAAGAGTGTTTCAGAAAGGGAATAAACCTTGTGTGTGTTTCTCATACAGGAGTCTTACGGGGACATCTCAGAGAGGGTTGTGCTGAGGGACAGGTTGAAGTGTCAGAGCTTCGACTGGTACCTGAGGAACATCTACCCTGACCTGCATGTGCCTGAGGACCGAGAGGGCTGGCACGGAGCCGTGAGTTTCCCCAACTTGCACTTTGGATGAGCTGAGTGAAGATGCACATCTTTTCATTGACCTGCTACAGTAGTATGAATACTGCAAGACTTATTTCACTGGGTAAAGAGTGTTCTATTGTTTCGATATTTCATTTCTTGCAGGTTCGTAGCTCTGGGATCCATTCAGAGTGTCTGGACTACAACTCCCCAGAGCACAGTCCTACAGGAGCGCACATCTCTCTGTTCGGCTGTCATGGACAGGGAGGCAACCAGGTGAATAGTATTGCACTTCTGTTTAATCTCTCCTTTCGCCCTCCCTCTCTGCTTTCTCCCACTCTCTCATATCCCTCTCTTGACCTTATGTCTCTGGGATGGATGGCTGGCTGGGTAGATGTAATGAAGTGAATGTCAATAGTATCTGGTGACCACAGAGGAAGACAAGCTACAGTTCCAATACCTCAACACAGAGGAGCTCTTATACCGTTTCTTATATGGCTGCTTACACTTATATATAAATACCCTCCCTCTTAATATGAAAAACTAACAACCTTTTCTATATACTAGTATAAACATGACAGGTGAATATGTATGAGTTCTTGTGTGATTATTCACAGCCTACATAATGATCTCTCTATGTTGTATATTTCATGTCTGGGTCACTTCTCCCCCCTCCCATCCATGGATCTCCTCCACAACCCTTGTAGATCTGATGACCCATCAAAGCATTCAGAGCATCAGGTGTCTTATCACCACCACACAAGCAGCCACGTGTGACAGACCAAAATCAATGTTTCCACAACTGCCAAATGTGAAACGAGAACCTCGGTGTCTGTCTCTCGGTCTCCTGGGACCTAGTTCCATTTAAAAGATACATGAGCTACATTGAGCTTTGTCCCCTGCCAGGACAGCATGAATGGGTGAATGGCACCAATGATTGACTGGGTAAATAAGTTTGAGGCAGACACACAGACAGTGAGGAGAGGGAGAAGGGAAAGATGGCGGTTCTTGTTATTCCAAACTAACCATTACTCAGTCTAAAAGATGCATGAGGAGGAGAGGACAGAGGCAGAGATGAGAGGAGAGGAGAGGGGGGAGAAGCATTGGTGAAGATTGATTACCTGTGGCTGTTTAAAGGGCACCAAGGGTGGTATTGTTGTTTGGTTTGTGACAGGCTGGAAGAACACACCTGGATGATGAGTTGGTGGGTGGAGGGGTGGTGGTGGTGGGGGTTAAGTCTTTATATGTCCGGGTGATGGAGATGGCTATGGCTTTGTTCTCCATAATGAGATGCCATCACGTAAACACAAACACACACAGACATACACACAAACACACACGCGCACACCTTAAGACGGGCTGTCGGGGGCAAATCTTGCCGTCTTAGTTGTCGTAGTCAACAAGGTCGAGAGAAGGAGAGACAGGGGTGGAGGAAAGGGGTTCGGATAAGGCAGGAGAGATGACTGGTGTTGACACGTGTCTCTCCAACGGAGAACACAAATTCTCTCTCACGCTCTCTCTCCCTCTCTCTCTCTCTCTCTCTCTCTCTCTCTCTCTCTCTCTCTCTCTCTCTCTCTCTCTCTCTCTCGCACCCTACCCCTCTCTCCCTCCTCCTAGTACTTTGAGTACACATCACAGAAGGAGATCCGCTTCAACTCGGTGACAGAGCTGTGTGCTGAGGTGCTGCAGGGCCAGACCCACGTGGGGATGAGGCACTGCCCTCGTGACAGACTCCCCAGGCCTCCCTCCATCATCTGGGAGTTCAGAGACGTGAGTGTCACGCCCACCACCGTCCCAGACACCAACACACGCTGCCACCACAGAAGGTGTTGGAACACAGTGTGTTCCTGTACGCTCACACAAGCACAGGAAAGCATACAAACCTATAGGACACACACACACATTGCATGTATGCGCACACAAGCAAGGGGGGCAGCATGTTGTATGCAAATGGAACGACAGCATGCCATACCTTGGGCTCCAGTTGTGTGAGTGGGAATGTTTGCTCCATTGCAGGACGGCAGCATCTACCACCCTCTCTCCGACTCCTGCGTCACGTCCTACCGCACCAACGAGGGACGCACAGACATCCAGATGAAGAAGTGCTCCCCTGCAGACAAAAACCAGCGCTGGACGTTTGAGTGGTGACAGGAAACAGGAAGCAGGAAGCGGCATTTCAAGTGACCTTTTGACCTTGTGTGATGGCCTCTGTGGTGCGTTTTCCTGAAACTCATTTTAATGAACAGAAAGATTTTGTTCAACGACAAGATGTTTTGGGGGAGCGAGGACTTTTAGGATGCAAGTCTTGTGGCAACGTTTTTTAAACCATGACCGAGGTAAAAACCACAAGGCCTGTTTCCTGTTTGACAGTGTACAGTATCCCTTCCGGTGCCTTCGTCAGATGAAAAAGAGGCCAGACCACACCTGAAGTGCCAATATTTCTACCCATCATTGTTAATTCTGTATATACATACACACATTGTGTTTGTATTCGCTTTTAGACTGTTCTCTCTTGTGCTATACTAGACAGGTCTGTAGACCATGTGCCTTGAAACGTGGGGGGGGTCTTCATCTTCCTTAACCCTTGTGCTGCCTTTGGGTCACATGACCCAAAGGTTCACAACGAACCATGGTTGTGTTTACCCAATTTTATTCAATACAAAAACAAATAAATAGCATTTTCTTTTAAACTTCGCAATGTGGGGGGTCTGAGACAGCCCAACGGTTAAAAGAAAATGCTTCAGTTTGTTTTTGTATGCGGTAAAGTTGTTGCAATACGACGGTGGGTCACAATGACTGATAGGTCAGAATGACCCGAAGATAACACAAGGGTTGAGTCCTCCTTGACTAGGAAGCTCATTACATTTCTGATGCTGAATAATTCTCTCATCAGTGTTTTGACGTCAAAACCTGGCACACATCAGGTGATCAAATATATACTTCCAATAATGTTTTAAGAATGTCCATGGGCGATAGGAAATGTATCTACACTTATATACTATTCTATAATCAGTCTTGGGTCTACACGTTGACTCTTAAGCAGTGTCTACTTTAAGTGAGACATTACTCTGAGACGGTGTGATATCTTTGAGATATTACTGCACGGCCCATGACTGTACAGAATGCTGTGACAGTGACAATGGTGTGGAATCATGGGAGAGTGATATGCTGTTGGGAGCAGAACTAGACTGATCTAACTCAGAACTATGTCTCAGGAGACGCCCAGGAGTCGGGCTACAGGCTGTTGGAGCAAGACTTGAAGACGTCTGTTGAGCGTTTGTTAAGCTTAACGTGCAATTTGACCGGAGGGAGGGGGACACAGTGAGAAGACATGGGGTCCATGGTGGCTGTTAGATTTGACTTCTGTGGACTGTAAATTAAAAGTTGCCCTTCATACAGTACTAGCCTACTGTGCCTCAAAGTCTCACCTCTGCAGCCTAATGGACAGACCTCGCTTTAGCACACTGTGTTCCTACTATTGACCGTAGGTTTGACAAGTTCATTTCAAAGAATCATGTGTCACTCTCCAAACTTGCTCACCAGAATTCTGCTATATCCTTCCTCCCTTCTAAACTGGGATGTCTTTGGGTTTTTCTAATGGGGCTTGATGGGGTTTTTGTGGACTAAAAGAACATACATTAGATCTTCATAAAAAAAGATTTGATGTAACTTGATTCTTATTTTTTGCAGTTGAAGTGCTTGTTGATTTCTTTGTACTGCAGGTGATTTGATATAAGTCTTTTGTGGTGTTTTGCACTTTATGGCTTTTTGAAATGTTTTTATATGTTAAGAAATGGTTGATCCTAGAAAACAACTCTTTACTATGTATTTTCTTTTCTGTTGTTTTTTGTAAATGATGTGATGCAAATGATAAGGGAATTGTGCGTGTTTGAACTACTAATGAAGCACAAGAGATTGAGAAGTTAATCACATGATGAAACAAATTATGAAAATGACGTTTGTTGTGAATTTCGGAAGGATGGATGCTTGGAACATTAAAAATAAAAAATAAATTGGCAGAGTGTATGAACGCTTTTATATGTACACACGGTTCTAATTGGGCATCCTTGCATTGCATGGGAATATCAAGTGTCGGTAACAGTCGAGCCTTTGTTTTTGCGCCATCTAGTGGCACGAAAGCTTCTATGAAAATAGTGCCATTTGTCAAGATGCCATAGATGTCCTCATGCATAGAAAAATAAAACACTCCGGTTGCCTTGTCTCTTTGTTGTTTTGACAATAAGAGTACTCAATCAAACAGTAGGGCACTCGAATTACCTTCTCGTTGCCTCAATTATTTATCATTTTAATTTGCTTAAACATATATTTTGTTTCAAATACCATTTTTTACGCAAAGACCGAGAGCAATATATTCGGAATCAGTTCCATTTTTGAGTACATGGTGCAAATATTTTGCCTGTGAAAGCTTGTCCTTAAACAAACAGTCACCACCAGCAAGTGTGCAAATATCTCAATGCTGGCTGACAGAGAGTTATTTTAAGTTTAATCAGAGGAAGTAAGTCTTATTCATGAGCAGTGATGGTAAAGCGCAACTGGTCACGTGACGTGATTTCCTCTGCCCGCTACTTGTTGCAAACTCGGAAGTAGCTCTGTCCATTAGTGGCATGCGAAATCAAAATAGCACAATTAAAACAATTGTGGTTGGTAGCCGACTATAATGTTCGGTCAACTCGAAGACTATTGTAGGCGCCTTTCCGGTATAACTGTAGTAGGTTATTACAACACCTTGTGACATCATGAGAGGCAAAAGATTGCCCGCCTCACTGGCTAACTTCGACTCGAGTCAAGTTCACCAACATAGTGGCTGACATTTTCGTGTAGCCCTCAAATGTAACAGGCAGTTAGGCGACGCTTCATTGTAAACAGCCTCAATGATAAAGAAAGTTGTAAAGCTACATTGAATCGATGGTAAACTGCGAAGATGGAGGAAAGGCTGACCCCGAAGTGGATTTGGATATGTTCTGGCTCAGAGTGAAACGCGATGCACGTAGCTCTTTGATTTGACCTGGATTTTTTTTCGTCTTCAAGTGCTAATCCAACAGATAGCCTAACTAAGATAATCTAATTAGGAAAATCCTCGCCTAGCATCGCCAGCAACACGGTTCATTCAG
The DNA here is from genome assembly GCF_038355195.1 of Osmerus mordax. Classification (NCBI taxonomy): domain Eukaryota; kingdom Metazoa; phylum Chordata; class Actinopteri; order Osmeriformes; family Osmeridae; genus Osmerus; species Osmerus mordax. Next base: position 6,979,930 of record NC_090067.1, read on the forward strand.
ACGAGGTGTTTAAATGGGACTTCTTGCCGCATGTTTTCCAAACTTGTTCCTGAAAGTTGCCTTTCACTGATCCACCCTACGAATTGGTTTCAAATCTTCTGTAGCCCATGCGAGCGAACAGAAACAAGACTTGGCAACTGCATTGCCTGCATTTGATCTCAATAATGCATGTAGGTTATAGGCTGTCACAGTAAAATTAGAGGATGGACGATTTATGTAGTAGTAGTCGCTACTTGGAGCTGCGGGGTCCATGAAAATATTGCTATCTTGAGGGAGGAAATAAGCAGTTTAAGAGAGCGACACGATGGCAGTCTGCGGCCGCAGGAACCGATCAAAGTTAATTATTTGCATGTTTGGAGTTTCTGCCTTTGTATATTTAATGTTCCTTAGGCATAATTCGGTTGACATAGGCGAGACGAATAGGAAAGAAGTTCCTTCAGAGGAAAAAGTATCAAATGAACTTCTTAAAAAGCCTGTCTACGAGAAACCGCCGTTGGATTTAAATGCTCTAGGCGAAATGGGTAGAGCTGTCAAATTGAACCTCGTCGGAGAGGAGAAGACGAAGGAAGATGAGAGCATTCAGAAGCACCAGATAAACACCTATGTGAGTGATAAAGTATCGCTCCACCGCAGGTTACCGGAGAGATGGAACCCATTGTAAGTTGAGAATGAGTTTACCGTGAATGATGCAAAAATAACAAAATGTCTTCGTGTATGACATGCCTTTTCTTTTTTCCTAACCACGAATGTAATGCTAGTGATATGATTTGAGAAAATTACTGTTCAGGATTTTAGGGGGACTCTGTATGTTTGGATGAAAAGGTAACTTGGCCCTGATGGATCTCTGGTTTGTTAGAAAGAGCTGCCCTGGTTTAACCGAAATGTGTCACAACCATAACGTGACAATAAGAGCTACACACTACTGTATCCACAGTATTCAGAACATGCAGTTAGCTCCCATATTAACCCTCTCTTTGTTGAAGCTCATCTTTTCTGACCCATAAAATACAAAGAACCACCACAGTGATAATCCAATTACAACCTATTATACTGCTGTCAGGAGTTGGACTCCAACCAGAGCAGGGTGTGTGACTCATGTTTCCTGTCACATCTAGGTGCAGGGCTGTCAGCTATGACTACCACTCGCTGCCCTCCACCTCAGTGGTGATAGCCTTCTACAACGAGGCTTGGTCCACCCTGCTGCGGACGGTTCACAGCGTGCTTGAGACCTCGCCGGATGTCCTGCTCAGGGAGGTGGTGCTGGTGGACGACTACAGCGACAGAGGTAGAAACTCTTCAGGGATGTGATGAGAGAGAGAGACAGAGACAGAGCCTAATGCAGAGAGTAAGATTGGGAAAGGGCTAGGCAGGCATGCAAACAGATGGTGTGTCAGAAATAGAGATGCAGGCAGTCAAAAGGTCAAAGACCGAGACCGTTTGTGTTTACAGGAACTCATACTGAGCTCACGCTGGCATTCTGTTAGCTGATAAACAGATAGTCAAATAACTTACAAGGTGTCACCCTCACTGACAAATAAAGGCTTGTCATTGGCTTGACTGAATTTTGTAACTCCTGGTTTGCAAAATGGTCCCACCAGTTATACCACTGAGGCTTCCCAAGGAGCTCAGTAGTAACACAAACTCAAACCAGTGTGCTCAAGGCTGTGGCACTTCTGCCTTATCATAAGTACAAAGTACACACGATATCACAAATCATACAATGATTTTTTCCTCATAGTTTCAGCCAATATCAGACAAAGAACCACACTGAAACATTTGAGACACACCCTGAAAGTGTTTACCTTCTGATGTTCCCTACAGAGCACCTGAAGCAGCCACTCGAGAACTACATCTCAGGCCTCAGGAAGGTGCGTCTGATCCGGGCCACCAAGAGGGAGGGGCTCGTGCGTGCCCGCCTCCTGGGGGCCTCCATCGCCACGGGCGATGTGCTGACCTTCCTGGACTGCCACTGTGAGTGCCACGAGGGCTGGCTGGAGCCCCTGCTCTACAGGTAGGGAAACCCCCTTGCACTTGTCAGATTCCTCATTCGCGGGCTGTCCTCCTCCACATCTCTTCCTCCTCCACTTTCTCTCCTCCTCCACTCGTTCTCCTCTTCCTCCTCCACTATTTCTCCTCCTCTTCCTCCTCCACTCTTTCTCCTCCTCTTCCTCCTCCATTCTTGCTCCTCCTCTTCCTCCACTCATTCTCCTCCTCTTCCTCCTCCACTCTTTCTCCTCCTCCCCCACTCCTCACTGGCTGCTCATCCTATGTGAGGTCTCCAGCAGAGTTTGGGTAGGGGTGAATGTTACCTGAACCACCTGCTACATGTCCTGGATATCCACCATGCCCATCCTGACTCCCAGGATAAAGGAGGAGCCGGCGGCCGTGGTGTGCCCCGTCATCGACGTCATCGACTGGAACACCTTCCAGTATCTAGGCAACCCTGGGGAGCCCCAGATTGGGGGATTTGACTGGCGCCTGGTCTTCACCTGGCACCCCGTGCCTGACTACGAGCAGAGGCGACGCCGGTCGCAAACCGACGTCATCAGGTTTGTCGTCTGCGGGGACCACTCTCTTAGTGATGCAGGCTACACATCACTATGCGTACACGCTTCCAGTTTGGGATTGTACTATAATATACGATCATGTTATCATTAATATTGAATTTTCTATTATCTTTATTATTTACATTTATATAAGGTTTTCCGATTAATAGTCTTGACAGATTGATTAGGGTCTGTGTGTTCCTCCCCAGGTCTCCTACCATGGCAGGTGGGCTGTTTGCTGTCAGTAAGAGCTATTTCCATTACCTGGGCACGTATGACACAGGCATGGAGGTGTGGGGGGGAGAGAACCTGGAGATCTCCTTCAGGGTGAGTGTGTGTGTGTGTGTGTGAAGGAGTCTCCTGTATGTTGAAGACTAGTTGACCTCAGTTTTTTGGGTGTGTGTGTTTATGTTTTCGGGATGTGATATGATGTAAGTTCCAGAACTCTGTGTTCCTGTCTGACCATTCATTTTTTGCTGCCATGGCTTCCGTTGGTTAAGAGCCATAGACACCATATCAATGTGAAATAACTGTAGCGATTCACACAAAGCTGTGATGTTTAATAGCATTACAGGAGGGGCAGTATATGTACCGGGCCTCCTGAAATAACCATGACCAAGCTACATCTTCCTGATCTAAATCACCCAGACAAGTCCCATTCTAAACGGCCAGTATCTTAATAGTCTAATTGTGGTGAAGAATTCCAGCCCTTTAGTTCATATCCAAAACCAGATATTTCCCTGAGGAAAGAAGCCCCAGAAATGTAATCCTCCCCAAAACGCCCCCACACAAAGGCGTCCATTGTGTTTGCCTGATTGAATTACAAGAACCTAATTACATCTTTGGGCTGTTGTTGTTGTTTGGGCTGATTAAGATCTGGCAGTGCGGGGGCAGCCTGGAGATCCACCCCTGCTCCCACGTGGGCCACGTCTTCCCCAAGAAGGCCCCCTACTCGCGGAGCAAGGCCCTGGCCAATAGTGTGAGAGCTGCAGAGGTCTGGATGGACCAGTACAAGGAATTGTACTACCACCGCAATCCTCATGCACGTCTGGTAGGCCTGTGTGTGTGTGCGTGTGCGTGTCTATGGGGATGTCTGAGGGTGTGTGTACGAATGTGTGGATATCTGTTTGAAGTTTCCTTCTCTTCATTAAGCTGCATCCAACTGAGAAGATGCTATTTTGATTGATTAAACGCACTTCTCCATTATCGAACACACGCACACATGCACGCATACACACAAACAGACACACACACACACACACTCTCACACTGACTGACTGACAGACATGTGCACGTCTTGGGGACACCCAAGGTGACACTGACTCCACCCATCGGTGTATTATTACCACAGAGAGACATATCTACGTGTCAGTGGACCCCACATACACACACTCACACACTTTCTTTCACTTACACACACCCTCTCTGTAACTCTCTCTCTTTCTCCAGTGTGTGTGGTTAAAGAGGCAGGCTCTCTAAACACAGATCAGGTGGCCCTCATCTCCTTAAGAGGTGTGGGGTGTGCCAAACAGGCACTGCAAGGCCAAACTCTATCCTTCGAAACACACACTCACCATTTCTCTCTGCCCAGCGGGGTCAGCGCTTGTCTTTCACACGTACATACACACACCCACGCACGCACGAACACACACAGAAAAACCCTCCCTCTCCCTCCTATATCTGTCTCTAAATATTACCTGTAGATGACACTGTTGTCTGCCATTTCATGGTCAACCAGCATGGATCATTCATAATTAGCTAGTCCCTCTTAGTTTCAAACAGACTGATCAAGGGTACCACAGTAAATCCACTGACATTGCCTACCCTGCTGTAGTTGGAAAGCTCAAGGGTGGAACCGTTGTTCCTGTCCTGTTGTTTCCAGGAGGCCTTTGGAGACGTGACGGAGAGAAGGAAGTTGCGAGAGCAGCTGGGCTGTAAGGACTTCAAGTGGTACCTGGAGAACATCTATCCAGACATCCACATTCCTGAGGACAGACCCGGCATGTTCGGCATGGTGAGGAGAACCTTGGGAGACCCTCTGAACCACCGAGAACCCAACATATCTCTGATGGACAGGAGAAGAACTCTTTTAAATATATTTGACTGAAATGGACTGAATTGACTGAAAGATTTTAATTGACAGAATCGTTTAGGGGACGTTCCTTAAATGGATGGAGTCATAAATTACGGAACATGATTTGGTGTACAGTAGACGCAGTTGTTCTAGACTGGAGAGTGTCTCTTAAATCTCCTGTCACACTTCTCTCTTATGACAACAGCACGCGTTCAACTGTTTTCCCCGTGTGTGTCGCCCTCTAGCTGAGGAACAAGGGAATGACCAACCACTGTTTTGACTACAACCCTCCTGATGACCACAATCTGGTGGGTCACCGTGTCATCCTCTACCCCTGCCACGGCATGGGGCAAAACCAGGTAGACTGCACACACACACACACACACTCACACACACACACACACTCCTGCCAGCCACAGCATGGGGCAAAAACCAGGTAGACTTAAGCACACAGACACAAACACACACCTGCCACTGCATGGAGCACAACCAGGTGGCGTATAAACTAAAAAAGACACACACACACACCCATCCATGCTCGTCTGACGCTAAGCTTGGCTCCTCCCTCTCCCCAGTTCTTTGAGGCCTCCACAGAGGGGGAGCTCCGCTATAACACCAGGGAGCCAGCAGGGTGCGCTGTGGGGGACGCTGTCTCCAGCTATCTGACTGTGCACCTGTGCAGGAAACCCCACCTGCCAATCCCGGAGGACCAGAAGTTTGTCTTCAGAGAGGTGAGGAGGACGATGGGGAGTGTGTGTGTGTGTGTGTGGCTGTTTGGCAGACCATGTTTTCTGTACCCATACGTGTGTGCTCAATACATTGGAATTCCTCAAAAAAATTATTGAATTTGTGATCAAATAAAACATCTAAAAGGTGTGTGGGGGGGGGGGGGGGGGGAGAACGAGATATTGGATAAGAAAGGAAGAAAGTGACGATTAAAAGGCGACTTAGAAAAAACTGACATTGAGCCCTCTCTTCCTCCTCCACCAAAACTTTTTGACATCCTCCAGGGCTCTTAACCTCAGACTGCAATCTCTCAGACCCCCCACACACACACACACACACACACACACACACACTAGTAGGACGACGTGCTCCCTGACGGTGAACGGCAGACATGGTAGCAGGCCTGCTTTGTTATTCACCCAGCATCTTGGCTGTGTTTAGAGTCAGGCTGTTGAGTGTTGCCAAGCATGCTAATACCTGTGGTGAACACCACGCTATTTAAATGTAAATGGAGAAGGCGAGAGAGACAAGGGGAAGGAATAAAGAGAGATAGTGGGAGAGAGAGGGTAGAAGGGGGGAGAGAGAGAGCGGGAGGGAGGGAAGGGGGAAAAAGAGTGGAGGAGAGAATAAGAGGGTGGACTTTCCACGTACTATTGGAAACAGTGATTACCGTCTGTTTCTCTCCCTCTCTTGTTCTCTGTCTCCTCCCTCTACCCCCCTCTGACTCTCTCCTCCCTCTACCCCCTTCTAACTCTCTCTCCTCCCTCTACCCCCCTATAACTCTCTCTCTTCCCTCTACCCCCCTATAACTCTCTCTCCTCCCTCTACCCCCCTCTGACTCTCTCTCCTCCCTCTACCCCCCTATAACTCTCTCTTCCCTCTACCCCCCTATAACTCTCTCTCCTCCCTCTACCCCCCTCTGACTCTCTCTCCTCCCTCTACCCCCCTATAACTCTCTCTCCTCCCTCTACCCCCCTCTGACTCTCTCTCCTCCCTCTACCCCCCTCTGACTCTCTCTCCTCCCTCTACCCCCCTCTGACTCTCTCTCCTTCCACTCTCCCCCCATCTTTCTCTCTGTTCAGGATGGGACCATCTACCATGTCATGAGCCAGAAGTGCGTTCAGGCCGTCGACAAGAGTGACAACGGTAGTCCCGCCCCTGGCCTACGCCCCTGCTCTGACTCCGCCCTCCAGAAGTGGTTTTTTGAGGAGAGGGCTTAGAGCAGGAATAACCAAAACCTTACCCCTGTGGGAGGCATGGGACCACCAAACCTTACCCAGTGATGGAGACAGGACAACCAAGACTTTAGCCCTTAGTTGGGGGGCATGGAGGAATCCCGGACAACCAAAGCCTTACTCCTGGAGGGACACAGTACAACCAAAAAGGTAGCCATGGAGACGACACAGGACAACCAAAACCTTATTCCTGGGTGCGGGGACAGGAGAAGCCTGGAGAATCTTAAAGCACTGTTGAACCAGACTCAAACACAGGTTAATATTCTCTCTTCAGGTATTTGTATTTATTTCGGTAGTTTTCCAGGGCACCTTCAGTCAGTCATGATTCACGGGGATGAAGAACACAAGCCCTGGTTGAACCCGTGTCTGTCTGTCTGTTTGGAACAAACGACACAAATAGTTCTGCCTGCCTCTTGGTGGACATTGTGAATATGAATTGGTACATATCAGACAGCTTTGGGAAACGTCTTGAAGCATTTAGCTGGGGGGCCATACAACTGTGTTTGAACATGGGAGAGGCAGCCTGGAACAGAGGAGGACTGGAATATACAGGATATGGCACCATCACACACTGCTGTTCTTGACAAGTGGTCATAACCTGTGCAATTTAAAATGCGTGAGTTTCCCCTTTTATATTGACCTATCTCTCGAACTCATGACCACCAACCGGTACTAGTGGATGGTTTGGCATTGCAGTCCTTTTTAGAGACTATATATCTTTTTCAATAACTGATCATACCACTTCTTACCTCTAGAGGGAGCCACACCCCCTTTCCTTTTTCTTTTTTATCTTTTTAGTCTTATTTATATATTTTTAGCATTATGAAACACCTCCTACCTCTTTCTGTAGTGACGTACTGAAGTACTGATGATGGGAGAGTTTCAAGTCTTATTTTGATGGTGGACTTTCAGCACTTATACAATGAATGTAAAAAAAAATAATAATAATACAGTTCTAGTCAATGCAATGTAACTCCACAGAGATGACTGCCAGCAATGACACAGTCTTTGTTAGAGGCCTATTTCTAAAACAAATAAGTCTTAATATAAGTGACTCCACATAGTCTGGATAACATCCTCACTTTCCTTTATTTACTTTACCGTCATCTATCTTTTGTCTGATCGTGTTGAAGCCCTCAGTTGATCACTTCTGTTGAATGCAACTGTGACACAAATTGACTTTCCATAGCAGGGAACAGAAGTTTTGGATTCTACACCTTTTATAACTAAATGGAACATGTTGCTCTCTGAAACCCATACTACCATACTATTTAGCATGCCAGAAAAAATGGTATGTCCCAATACATAGCATATTTAATATATTATGCCAAAAATGACAGGATATCCTGCTATATCTGGTAGCATTTTGCAGTACGTGAGGAAGCATGCTTTTCAAAGAGCCGTACGCCGCTGAGATACAACAGCAGACCAAGCTGTTTACGCCAGCTCAGTGAGCGGTGTCATGACGACGTGTTCCATGAATGTATGCGTACTGCATGCAACAGTATGCACTTTTAAGGGCAACTGCAGTACCTACTAGAGGTCAAATGATGTTATTTGGGGACACAGCGGAGGTTTTCTTACTCTTGTTCTAATTCTATGCATCCACTCCTCATCTATCACCCATGTTGTGCCTTAGCTGACCTTTGCTAAATGAGACGTGGTTGGACTGAGAAGCCCAGGCCATTCTGAACGTGTGTATGTAGAAGTAAACATGTAAGGCAGCAGGGTGGTGCCATCGGCTCTTCAGGAAGAACCCCACCCCCCCTCATGCCACGAAGCTCCTGTCCAGATGCTGTGACCATGTGGTGACACTGAGCTCTGGAAACAAAGTGGATACAAAGTTATTGATTCTTGATCAGCTTGGTGTTTGATCTGCTAGGATTGAGTTTGCACAGATTCCTTGTCATGGAAGGAGCAAAAAGACAGTTTCATATATGGCACAGAGTGTGAAAGCAGGACCTAAACAAGACCCATCTTTAAACATAAAAGCACAGAACATCTCCTCCAGTGTGCGGGGCTCAGGACTGCCACAGCGTCCTCTCTGCACTGATCTCCATGTTAACACAGAGACACTTCATGCCAGCGAGGGGGGGATATCTCCCATCCCGCTCTTCTCGTTGGGTGTTAATGGTCCCTATAGCTATCTGTTATTCCAAGCATGTCCTAGTCGTAAACCCTATTTTACTCTAGTCTTGAATTGTATGCTAATTTGTTATGGTATATGGCCATAGTAAAGCTGATGGGTGGCCGCTGGGCATGACTGGCTCATATCTTTATGAAAGGGCGCTGTAAAAGTGGGTGACACTCCAATTGCGTGTGTGTGTGTGTTTGTGAACCACCTGTCCCGTTAAGTAGCTCATTTTATTGCTGTACCATATCATGCACAGACTGTACAGTGCAATGCTGTTGTGTTTTGACTGGGTTCGATCAAACTGTTAACATGCTGAAACAACTAGTGGAGATGAATCACTAATGCTGGAACTTATCACAATGTCTTGTTGTTGTCAATGATTGTGGCCTTATAATATTACAATGAAGGATTTAACTAGAAAACTTTTTTTATGGGGGTGGGGGAAACTTTCCATTGAATGGACACACAACTGGTGCCTGTCTTAATTAAGTTGTACCTTCAACAAAAGTTTTCATTTTGACGTTAACTCAAATAATATAAAACCTTTGAGTATTATACTGTGTGTTTGTCTGTTTACTTAGTTCACACGATACTTTGATATTGGTATCCTTATTGTAATAATTGTGTGTTGTGATTATTGTATACTATATTTATTTTGAAGTGCTTTTTTATATAGTTTTTTTCCCCCTCAACCTAAAGGCCACCTCTGTGCATCAATCTATGCTGTAGCGGAAGCAAGACTGAAGCAGATAACTTGGATTATTGGATTGTTGTATTTAAATAGTCCAATTATAACATTGTATAGCAATGTTTCCATCCACCGTTACGCTCCCGTCAACCAACCGAGATCCATTTCCTGTATCCCAATTGGGGAGGCAGAAGTGAGACAGACAGACAGAATGAGACAGACCGAGAGTTAAGGAGCGTTTGAACCATATCTGATCGGCTTCAACACCAGCTGTTGAGTGAGATGGCGAAATGTCGAGCTCACGCCAAGCTGCTCTGTTCCCCCCCCCCCTCGTCTCCGCGCTGCCCCGCAGTCTTCCTCAATTACTCATTCATGATGCTCCGCTGTTTGATATTTGGTGCACTGGGGCGCATGGGCCCTGCTTTGTGTGGTGTCATCTGCCTGTCGTCCCGGGGGACAGGAGGAGGGGATTAGACACTTATAGCAGGAATCGACTCACTGACAGACCAGTGGAACCACCGACCCAGGAACTGTTTAAGAAGTCACAATGTTACAAAAAATAGTAGTAGTGGAGGAAAAAAAGCATGCATTTCTTGTAGCCGATGTTACAAACTGTTAGACAAAAAGAAATAACAGTTTTCACTGTGAGGCATAGTACCAATGCCGTCAACAGTGATACTGAACGCACCCCAGGAATCGAGCTATTGCTGCCATCGCACAGTATGACACTCTTTCAGCAGAACTCACTGCAACCCTTCACATTCTGACACGCTAATGCTACTGGGACGTCAGTCAGACTGAGCTAGAAAGAAACCCAGCCTAGTGCTGTAGGAAGCGTGTTGGGAAGTGTATTACAGTGCTGTATGACAACTCTCCAAAAATGTATTTGTCAGGATCGTCATTAATTTTATAAAACAAGTGTGCAAGGTCAGCCGGCTCTCTATATCTGTATATCCATCCAGTTATACCAGCTTTATTGGACGAAAAGATGGTTCTCATAGAATTCAAATGTAGAATATGTCTGAACCCATACATATGCTATGAGTCCCAGAAGAATGTATTTTACAAAACATAAAATATGATAAATATGCCCATAAAATATGGAGAATACATTTGAATAACCTTGTAAGGGATGTGTAATCCTCACATGGAAAGGTGTTTGAGATACTGATGTAACATCAAGTTTAAACACAGTACATGGTGCTAATCTGCCATAGTCACCCACACCCCCATATGTCTTTTGTGTAAATGCAAATCAGTCTCCACACAGTGTAGCCCCTCTGAGGTATAAGCTAGTCAGAGAGCGATGCCATAGGAGGACACACACACGACTCTCACAAAGATACACGCACACATTTTCTGAGTATAGGCGATATAGCCACAGGCAGGCGTTCAGGCTATTTTCCTGGCTGTACGTCACTTTACTTTTATGTAATCCCCAATACCCAGTTAAGCTCAGGAGCACAGTGGTGGTGGCTGCATACATTAGATGGCAAACTGCCTTCTCCAATCTGGTTTGCAGACAGTGCGCTGCACAGACAGAGTGAGGCTTACATCTCGTAACTGGTTGATGAAGCGGAATACTGGGGGATGAAGATGAATGAATGGGAAATCAGGATAATTTAATCCCCAGTTTTAATGGATATGCAAATAATACAATTTAACTGTAATCGGTGGTTGTAAAGTCGTGCATTGTGCCCATCATACATGGAAAATAAGAATGCCCTAGTTATAATTTATATCTATGGCCCATTATGTTCCCAATGCTAGGGCACTTAGCTCTCTGACATTATTACATCATTTATCTTTTAATCTGAATAGAACCTTCTGATCTCAGCAAATTCTTGTTTCCCAGGGAACAAGGAAACAAAGTTTTCAAAGAGCAATAAAGTATGAACTCAACCTAGAAATACTGCAGGAGTCTAAAGACTGTTAATGCCATAAAACTGTGGACTTGGGGACACACAATGGACTTTGTTGTAAAGAAGATTCAAGGTAAAATATCCATCTCAAGTATTGCATCTTGTCATTATTGCCTGTGTGACTTTGTCTAAGTAGATATATGTAGTTCTATGTAGTAATTTATGTAAATCAAATGCATTTCTGGCCTCCTAAAAATTATATCCTCATACGTTAGTTCACTATTTCAGTATCTAGGCATTACAACACTGACTGTGAACATGCCAATGATCCATCCCCATTGCATCTCCTGTGTACCAGAACTGGACATCTCCAGGTACCAAACAGCACACTATGGGAAGCTTGACTGTGTCCCAGATGGGCTCACAGACGATCCTGTGAGTCAGACTACAGAGAGAGGTATACCACATGCTGTCTTATGTTGCCACTCTATCCATTATCCAGAAAACACAATATTTATTGTATGTAACCAAACTCGGTGACCAATCTAGGAACCTAATATGATTCTATGAATGTATTGTGATGTTACACTGTTTTACGGTGTGCGTCTAAATCAATGAATGCAGAGGATTGAAAAGGGATTGGGTTCAAAGGTGTGAGAAGAAGCATTTACATTACATTTAGTCATTTAGCAGACGCTCTTATCCAGAGCGACTTACAGTAAGTACAGGGACATTCCCCCGAGGCAAGCAGGGTCAAGTGCCTTGCCCAGGGACACAACGTCATTTTGCACGCCTGGAATCGAACTGGCAACCTTCAGATTACTAGCCCGATTCCCTTATTGCTCAGCCACCTGACTCCCTTACACACAAAGGGTCAGAAACGGTTCAGTCCCCACATCAGAACTGCACCTAAATGCTGTGTCAGCAAGGGTCCTTTATGACATCACTCTTCTGTGCCCGGTGATGCAAGGGTGAGTGTCCAATCAAAATCCACGTTAGCTCAGACACAACTCACAGTGGGCGTTGTTTATGGGATGGACACACTGGCCTGAGCACGGTGTTGGGAGACTCATCAGGTAGGTGACATCTCGTGTTGATATTGTTTGTAGGACATTGTCATTTCAACCTACTCTAGGGGCTTGGAGAGTTCCATTCCTTAAAATAAACCTGGGAATATGTTAAATACAAGTGAAACTAGAGCAGATTTTTCAATCCCAAAGGGCATGACCTTGGTCAACTGTTCTGTATAGTTTCCTTTAACCCCAGAGCAAATGACTGACCTTTTTTAAGACTGACTATTTCCATTTAGACAGGTTTTTTTTCTGGCTCTGATTCAATGAAGCCAGAACGCTAACAAAGATAATGTAATTTAATGGCCTACTCAAAGGCTTTGCTATACCAGCTAAACTAGTTAAATTCCATGGGCGGTCTATAGTCATAGCTACCTGATAATGCCCAGGTCAACCTGGGCAGACTCTTTATTGAAACCCTTGGTTGCAGCATTGACAGTGAACATGTTCAGCTAGGTAAAACAAGGGGTTCTGTCCCAAAATAACAATTGCCTGCTGTCTGTTCAGTTAGCCAGAGCCTTACCGACTGTCTGAAGGTTGAGCCCAAGACCATAGAAACCACCCCATCTAGACCGTTCAACTCCAGCCTCTCGGACCTCCTTTCCAGGATCAGTCCCAGCGCCAGCCCAGGCCGTAGGCCCCACCCTTCCTCCTCCAGACCCCCTGCCGAGGCTCCTAACACACTAGTCATGCCCAACGCCTACGCCCTCCACCCAGAGCTCACCAGGCCCACCCCGGTCAACTCCGCTAACTCCACGCCGGACCCCGCGCAGCCCCAGCCCCACTATGACTGCCACCAGCAGAGGACGCAGGGCGGGGAAGTGGACTCTCTGTTCATCCGCGCCGTCACGGCCGCCGAGCTCGTGTGCGGAGAGAGGAAGTACAAGTGCTCAGGATGTCTGAGGTTCTACGACCACCTGGGGGCGCTGCTGCGTCACATCGACCAGGGCTGGCGGGAAGGCTTCAGCTGCCGCGTCTTCTACAGGAAGCTGAAGAGCATGCAGGAGCACCGGGCTCGGTCGAGCGCCGGCCGCAACGTAGACAGGCAGTCTCGCGGTTCCTCTGTGCATCTTGGCTCCGCCTCCATGGCGACCACGCCCATGACCACGCCCACGCCCACTGAAGGACAGCAAAGCCACGCCTCCAAGGATAAGAAAGCGGATATGATCCACAAGTGGCTGCTAAAGACTGAGATTACTGTTTTGAAACAATGAATCTACCAGTGTTTTTGTGTGGGTGTTTTTGTACACAAGAATACATTTGTGAACATATTAAAACATGACACCATGCAAGCTTCCAATGTCTTTGTTGGTACAATTATTTGTCCTGGATTTCTTAAAATACTGGTGCAACACTGTTGAAACATTATTACCATAGGATTAGATAGGATTCAGATATAGCCTTGCAGTTGGAAGAACGTGTTTGATGTTCTTAAAAGACTCAGATGAGCTTGAAGACATCATTGCTGACTACTGTTTATTCAGAGAGCCATCTCCATGGCAATGGAGAGACAGAACAGTCAGAAGACATATCACACTTGCTCGCAAAACTCCAGTCTGCTGCTCTGCTCCCCTCCCTAGGCAAATGGACATGGCAGAGCCTGGCAAATTAAGTATGTGTGACTTTGAACGTAGATGACACAGAATGACAAGCCTGCTCAGGGGATTTGGCCTATTTATAAGAAGTATACTGGTTTTGTTGCTTCATGGTAAATGTGTTTCTGTGATGTACTGCTAAACATGTATCCGTACATAACAGATATGATTGAGAAAATGTGTGAATGTGGTGTTAAAAAAAATCGCCTTTGATTCACATTTAAGTGACACCCTGTAGTCAGTGAGAGGCCTTCACAGCCGGCACTGCCTGCATGCCCAACTGCTCATCAGCTTCTTTTTATAAGGTTCCAAAATGGATATTCAAGGTGATAATTCCTTACACAACTATATCCTATCTGTATTCTATCATATTGTGAGGTTAGTCATTGAAGACTGTAAAGACTTTAATGTACACTATTCCCTTATAACCAAGGCAGTGTTACAGTCAATTCTGGATAAAGGTATTATGTCATTTATGTGAATGAACGTAGAGAGTTGATAACACACTATTACAAAATGTGATGTCAACTGCATGGAACGATTGCAAACCTAACCAACATAATGTTATTCAAACACCTCAAACTCCAGCAATGGTGCTAGTGTTTGTAGGGGTAAACCAACACGTCTGGATACATTTACTGATACATTTCCGGCAATTTTTTCTCCCCTTTTTTGTGTTTTCTCTGTCCCAGACCCCTTTACAAGCCACCACTCCATGCCGGTGCTGAGGACAGCTTCACACCTCGAATCCCACCATCCCAAACCCTCCCCCTCTCCCAAACCCTCCCCCTCTCCCAAACCCTCCCCCTCTCCCAAACCCTCCCTCAGACGATGCCTGCACCCCTCACCCACGCCCGGAGGGCACACTCGTTTAGCGCCGCTCAATGCCAAGTCTGTGGAGCTGCAGCCCGGGTACAAGTCTGACCCTCTGGACGTCAACTTCTTAAGCGAGGTCTCCTCCATGGAGCCGTCGGAGGACGGCAGTGACCTGGGCTACCGCTGCTCCTGTTGCCTGCACCTCCAGGCGTCGCTCTCGGCCCTGCGGAGCCACGTCGCCCTCAGCTGGAAGGAGGGCTTCAGTTGCCGCGTCTACTACCGCAGGCTCTGGCAGATGCGCCACAGCCACATCCGCCTCATCCACCAGGGGAAGGCGGTGGGCGGTGCGGCCAACCGGAGGCAGCTGAAGGTGGGGGCAGGGGCGGAGGGCAGAGGGCGGAGGCCAGGGGGTGTAACAAGGCAGCACCAGGAGGGGTCTGGAGGAAAGAAGGAGGAGAGGAAGGTCAGGAGACCGCCCAAGGAGATGGTTCAGACTGTCGTTGGGAACACTCTGGTTCAAAAATGGTTGAGTGAGATCAACCCCCCTGATGCCACTACGTCCAGTGAAAGCGAGAGCGTGTAGATTTTTTTAAATCTAGCTTGACAGATGCCAGGTTGTCTATTAAAAAACTATTCTTGCAATATCTGTGTGTGAAACTTGTATTATTTGTCTTCGAAGAGGAATTGATTCTTTATGACTTTGAGATGGTTGTGATGCGCTTCACCTGGTTGGCTCTGATGAGGTCTCATGTTTGTGTGTGAATTTGAATCTCATCCCAACTTGGCTCTACAGTAAAACCTGCAGGGCTTACACATGCACACACACACACACACACAATCAGATAACGCGCACACACAGAAAACCCGACCTTATTCCTTAGCATCTCTTATTCCGCCCAATTCAAAGTGCCAGTTGCTCAGTTGAGTCGTATTATCATATTCCTGGCTTCAGCGGCTTGGAAGTGTTTTAAAAAATCATTTCCCAGCTGTGGAATTAATGACTGTGGTCTATTCATCTTATCTGTCAGAGCAGAGGTAGTGGATAAGGAGTTGTAGGAAGAGAGGGAGAAGCTGCAAGCGTAAGAGGAGTGCCAAACTCAGGCTTCAGAGAAAGCCCCATGGCTCTTTTTAGTCACCAGCCTGTTATTAGCACTGTTCAGAAGTGTCCCTACTCATACATTTGTTATGGTCTGGTTTCCTGTTCGTGTTGACCAACAGCGTTGGTTTGATTCAATGTAAAAGTGTGACGACATTTAACATTCAGTATGCTCATCTCATCTTCAATATTTTGGTCGTGAGATATGTCAACATCTCTACTCTCCCTGGGTGGGGGGCCAAGGTGAAAGGTGTAGATAGGAGACTGCGTGGGGTGCCGGAGGCTGGCTAAGCCAATGACCTTTCCAACATGGCTGATCGATGAGGCTCATCACTGCGGTGGCGCTGGGGGGCTCCTTCCTCCCCTCTCCCCCCATCCTCATCCCCACTGGGGCAGCCCTGGTGCTGTGATCCAAACCTAGTCCTGGGCCCTCCTGTTGGATCACACCATCACAGGGGTGGCTGACTGCAGGGTAACATGAGGACGAGGACATTTGGGAGTCGTAATGTGGTTGAACGTAATAGAATTAGACTGAGTGCTGCTACAGTCTCAGCTCTTAGATCATAGTCTGAGCATTGGCTAAAACAGACTATCCCATACATGGATTAACATACTGCATGTAAGTTATGTGTACTTACATGTCTTGTAAGATTGTATTTAAATGCCTGAAAACAAACCCTCCCACCTCTTTCAACTACTCATCCCTCGCTCAGAATCTGAACCGCTGCTTGCAGTAACGCTCTAAATAACGACCTCGCTCTCTGGCGTAATGGGACTTCAAAGTGCTAACTCAATACATCGCTACTCAGCGGGTTATTGCCATGGAAATGGTGCATGTAGAGTTAGCATCATTGAGCTAGCGGTGTGCTAATGAGGCTGTGGACATGTGATCAGAGGGGCGGCAGACAGGAGCGCTTCTAGTCCTCTTTCATCAGGGCTTGAGTACCCGGCCATTAAGGCTTCTGGACAGCCTAACCATTTCAAAGAAGGATCTTTATCGACAAATGCGCATTTATGTATGCACAGAAGCACAAAATGGTCATAACACACACACACACGGATGCACACAGACACACACAAAGCATGTTTGTGAAGCCAGCTTCCTCAGCTGAGGTACCATCTTGGATGGATGTGAGTGAATCCACCATCAACGTACAGCATCGCTTCAGAAAGACACGGCTGTATTCTATAACAAGGTTTTCGAAACACCAACCACAAATTCCTTCATCACGTCTTTAGATCCGTCGAGTCTGAGAGTTCTTTCCCTTTGCTCTTCTTGCTTTTCTCCCCCCCCCCCCCAGTCCTGTTTGACACCTGCCTGTGTGAGAGGGTGTGATGGTGTTAAGAGCTCACTGTGTTTGGTCTTTCATTACCTGTGGCCAAACAAGCGGGCCCCTCACTAGTCTATCTGGGGGAAAGGCTACACGAGGCTTTTAGGATGCCGCTGGAGGGCAGAATGGCAGGTGGGCTAGCCCAGGGGCGGCTAATGAAGAGAGCCTGCATGGCTATCGATCGCCTCAGTCAGCTGATGTGAGGCCGGGGCCCGTAATGGGTTGGTGGAGCATCTTCACACTCACACGCACGCACTCACTGACACATGCACCCATGCACACAGTCAAACGGAGCCAGAAGGAGGAACAGCAGGTGTGCGTGTTTGTGTGTGTAAAAAAAAAGCAGTTAGGGTTGCCGTGTGCCGATAGGAATTTTGGCACTAAAGTTGTCCCAATGGTGTTCTATTGAAATGATTTCAGAAAAGGTATTTGACAAAAAAAAGTTTTTGAGGTGAATGCTTTTTGAACTGAATTTGGTCCTATTTCTTTAATAAAAGTAATACTCTGATAATGCCAGTTCATTTCAGGCATATCTCAGAGCAGGTGTGTTGCATGTTGTGCCTTTGCCTCCCAGACAGACTACAGTACTCGGAACAGACATCTGCAGGTACCCAACCTCATCACTCCTCTGCTTGTGGTTCATTTGCGTAGGCCGGGTAAAGCATGTTAAGTAACAACTGATTTACTCATTAATCATTCATCACTTTCATTTGTTAAGCTTTTTCCCATCCCACAATATTTGGGGTTGATGTTGAATTACTTTTGGAAATTAAGATAGCCTGTTAAGCCGCATGGGCCCATTTTAATCCATCCACATGGGCATGCATGTGTATCTGTATGTGTGTGTGTTTGTATGTGTGTGTGTGTGTGTGTGTGTGTGTGTGTGTTTGTATGTGTGTGTGTGTATGTGTTTGTATGTGTGTGTGTGAGTGTATGCCTGTATCTGCAGGCTATAAACAGTTTGTTCCGGGTACAGTGAGTGTCTGTGGACCTGACGCTACACTCAGACGTTGGTCTGAGAGCTCATTACAACCTTCCCAGCTAACAGGGATCGATAACGTCTGATAGCTGCGAGTGGGTGAGGCAGAAACATCTCCAGATGCCATTAGACCAATCAGAAGCCAGGCTGAAGCCAGGACAGATACCCGGAGTAGAGTGGATTCCTGTAGGACTCCATCATCGCATTGGCCTAGCCTCCTTTCCATCATCCACGGGCTTTAAGACCGCCCACCTCCTGCACATATTAACACCTTAGATTATTAGATTACAATTGCAACTTCACCTGTAATGTGTGAATTAGATTGTGATAGCGAGAGACAGACTGAGTGGGTCTGTGTTTCCCCATACCCAGACAGAAAGACTTATTTTTAAGTAATATTTTACATCATAGGCTAACACTTGTTCACACACATCTCGTCTACATGGTACATGATGACTGGATATTGCAGTAGAATTCAGAAGTCATAGCATATCACTTAAAGATTGGGTAAACTGGGGAGACTCCAGTTCAAATGTGTAGCTCTGTTGCTCACACACTCTCGCTCTCGCTTGTTTTCCCACTCACACTTTTGCTCTGTTTCCCTTTGTGTGACTACATGTGTTCCCTTGTGTGACCATGTGAGACCATGATAGAGAGCCATTGGTTACTTATAGGAGAGTGTATGCCCTTAAACCCATTCATTTAGACGAGCACTAATAATGGTTTTAGAGCAAATGTAGAAGAGGATTGCTCCCACGCAGTGTGCCCCTCTCCAGGTCTATACTGCCACATGAGTTATCTGTCTAGACATTATGAACATGCACTGGTTTAAGAAACCAGGTGTTGCAGTAGTCTCTGCTTTCCCAGCTGTTTTGACATTTTCAGAAAAAGAGTTGACTCTGGATCAAAAACAGGCGTCTGCAGTCTGTATCAATTTATATTAGTATGAACGATATTTCTGGAACTTTTCTCCGGAATAGTTTGTTGAGTCACGTGGTTCCACTAGCCTATAATGTTTGGAACTGTTCTCTAAACCGCTGGCATTGGCCTTCTTTTAGTCCAATGATCGTGATCATTTGGTGTTTTGTTTGCAGTTTCAGTCCCATTGGAATCTGGGGAACTCCTTGACAGCCAGGTAACTCATGCCTTTGATCATTTTTACAGTGCATAACCGCACACAACTCAGCTGATAATAGACAAAACCCAATTCCTCGTGAAGGGATTTTGCTGTTGTCTAGGTATGCGCGGAGGTGTGTCGACTTCTCATCCCTCGGGAGAGCGACACGAGCGCAATCTGCAGTGTCTCCGTGTTCCCAGCCTCATAAAACATGCATTCGCTCCCTCACCGAGAGCTACAGCCCTGGTGACTGCGGCAAGAATGACTTGCGACTTGTTTGTATGCATGGAATTCTCGGGACTGTGACTCCAGACGCCGAAACCAATTATTCAAATAGCCGCACTGTAACTGCTACAGTAAGCCGTGTCGAGAACAAGGGAGGAGCTTCGTCTCCGGTTCATAATGGAATGTTCCCCGGTGTCTGCGCGGGTACAGTAGAATAGCTCGAGCCTTCAGCGCGCCTGAGCCATAGCCCCATTTTGATATCCGGTAGAGCCCGTTACTATAGTTTTAGCCTTGTGTTAGTTGTGTTCAGATCAGACTGCAATCCACAGATAAACCAAAGTATATTATCGCAGCTATTTGTACATTTACATTACATTTAGTCATTTAGCAGACGCTCTTATCCAGAGCGACTTACAGTAAGTACAGGGACATTCCCCCATTTGTAGACTATAGCCTACCGCCCTTTCTTTCTTTTTTTTGCTTTTACTGGTTAATGAGGAGATTGGCAATCATGACTGACTCACTTGGTCCTTAATGCTCAAGGTTGTCTGACAAATCAACTATCAATCAAGTTGCTTACTTTTACTTTACAACAAGGGTTTTCCCTGACCTACCATAGTGGAGTCCCCCCCCCTCTCTGCATCACTCACCTTCTCTCTTGTTACTGTTTTGATGTTTCCAATCATACAATGACACATCTGAAATTAATTTCCCCTGCAACTATGCAGTGTTATTAAAAACTGATGTGTTGTGAGACACCTGTGGCAATACAATGAAATTATCTCCAATGAAAAGAGATGAAACAGATGATTCATTATCTGCCAAGCAGTCCAGCTGTCCGTCTGTTCTGTAAGTAACAAAAGACACAACAAGACGCTGCTTTGCAAGCGCGACCATCTCAGATATGAACGATGAGCCCATCTGAAATATAATTTCTCTTTCACACTATTTTGAATACCTGACATTTAAAATTCTGAGTGTGTCCAACGCCGCATTGTCAGAGCAGCAATGAGGAATGTCCTGAGGCCATCGCATTAATCTCTATTAAATGAGGACCTGTCAGCGAGCTGTGTGTGTGTGTGTGTGCTGCATGTGTTTGTGTGTCCTTAAGCATAGCTTGTCTGTCAGGTGTGTACCTTCCTCCTTCTCCTCACAACAGTGCGGGTTGCTCAGTTTCAAACCTGCAGTGGTATATCCTCAATTTCATTTATATTTGCTTTTCACTTTCTTCATCATTAACATGTGCTTGATGATCTTGTTTCACGCTTAATTTTGCACAAATGCATTTCAGTTAGTATTAATTGGGAATTGTTTTAATGATCTGGTTTGACATTTAATTTAGAGGCTTGAAGAGTACCCTGTAGTCTTGATTGGAAAGCTTAGTATAAATGAAAGTTAGATAGAAAGCAAATAGATTGAGCAATATCATGGCACATCCTCATATCCCTCCACTGGCTTCACATCTACTACCTGAAAAAAAATACTTATCTTTTATGGCACAGATGCAACTTTTCACGTGACTTTATATTTATATATTTACTGCTATTTATTTACCACCTGATTCCTTTCTTAAATAAAAATGAAAAAAACTGTTTCATCCTGAGATTGCCTCTAGAAGGAAGGGTACACTATGAATAAAATGAATGATTATTATTTGTAGTGTTCATAATAAGATCACCATGTTAGACAAGGAGATGTGCTGAAGATGCCTGATGGATACATTTAACATGTCAAGTCATTAATACATCAATGCAATATTCCTCCTCAAGCAAAACAAGATTCACCCTTCTAATATGTTTTATCAATTGTATTCATTCAAGTTACTAAAACTTGATTCACTTTATTATTAAAGTCCTGAAATGACAGACAATATAGAACCTCTTGCATTTCTAGGAGTTTTGATTGGCATTTTATATTTAAACCTCATAATATTTTTGTCCTACTTGGGTTCCCCTGCAGCCTTTGTTTGGAACCAGAAGGGGAGGTGTCTTGAAACAAACAGATGGGACAACAACTTGACCTATTTTTCATCTGGAAATCTCTCAACAGAAAAAAGACCTAGGATGTGCTTGGTGGATTACTTAGCATTTGTATTCTAATAGTAATAGTTAGGAAGTATTCATATCTTAAAACCGGATCCCATGGTGGACAGTATTTGGGTCAGTGTGTGTGCAAGTGTGTTTGAGAGACAGAGGGATAACGCTGGAGTTGGTACATTTGGACTGAGTGTGTCTGCAACTACATTGATGAGCAGTCAATCATTGAAAGCAGTCTTCATACCCCAGACCAACCTCTCTCATTTCTCCTTTCGGGAAATATTTAGATTCAGCTTGGTCTTTTCTTTATTCACATGTCATGGATTCGGACATGGATTGCACAGTACAAATGCACATTTGTTTTGACACTTAAAATTATTATATGCTAGGTAAACATTTTATTAGACAATTTGATTTACACACTGTAGAAGGTGACAAAAGATCTGTTTGAGCAAGCTGTAAGGGTGTGTGTGTGTGTTAAGGTATTCGCAAGATAAACAATATTGTAGCTTGAATATTAATACAAAAGAACTAATTTAGTAGAATATTAATTAATTTGAAATTAGACAAGTTACATTTACAAATATTATTTTACAAAATGTATTCAATAAAAAACGAATTTCCTTTTCACAAGAAAGAACCTTGCAGCTGTGCAGTGAGTGTTGAGACATTGATGGAATTGGTTCACCTTCTGGAAAGCGTTACTTTGTCAGATCTGCTCACAGTATTTATGCTCCAAGGCTTTACTTCACTGTTATAATACAAATCGTCTACTGTGCAGAGCTCAGGTCAAGCCCAGAAATGTGCTTCTACAACCAGACTGTACCTGCAGTGTAGCATTTGCATAGTCTTGTCTTATCAATATTACAGCCTATATGTCAAATTGCTTCAACTTAAATTAAATGCATTTCATACAGCTTCAGTATTCGTTTTTCTAGCCTATTGTTGATTAGAAAGGTGCCAGGAAGCAGTCTTTTGAGACCTCATAATTGCACAGGTCAAGCCAAATTTTGAAATAGCAATTCATGAAGTTAGACCATGACATGAAAAGAACTCTTGCCCTTGGCAGAATTGACTTGCTCTTCGCTATTCCGAAAGAAGAAATAATAAATCGTGAAGTGTTGGAGACAATTTTGATAATTGCCTTTTTTCTGTTGGACTTCAAGCGCTGCTGGCAAAATACAGTCTTGTGCGAGTAGCCTGCTGTAGGATAGGATTAGGATAGGGACTCCACAAGTCATGCCTAGGTCTGTATTATCTATAGGCCTACACGTCATTAACGGAGACGTAACTATGAACTATGTAGCTACTATGAACAGCGCCCCCCCCCCCACCTATGCATTATGGGGTTTGATTAGCCTACTAAGAAGGGAAATACAAACTGTTTTATGATGCTATAGGTGGCACTGTTTATTAACTAAGGTTTTAGACCGTTTTTTCCCGCTGCATGCATTTGACGATGGCAGTAGTGGTAGGTCAATAGCAACATTGCCCTGCTTGATGTTACACTGAAGACGAAAAACAATAATATTGTGCGGTATGACAGCTCAGTAACATAGTGGCACAGCGGTGCAAACATAGGCCTATTGTTACCTATTTGTTACCAATAGGCTTATACAAAATGTGGACATGAATTGCAGTCATTTTGAGTGCGAAAAGGTTGTGGTCCACTGCTATTCCATCAGTCAGTCTATAGTGATGGAGTATTTGCTATAGGCTTACATTGACAACTCTATGCGTGTTTGAAATGCTGTCTGCTTACTGACATGAAAGCCCAATAAATCACCTTCGGCTGTCAAGCGGCTGACGCTCGAACAAGAGCCTGTCTGCGCCATACCATCCTGAGTTTCTCTCTCTTTCTCACACTCACCATCCCCCCCCCCTCCCCCACACACACACCTCTACATCTCTCTCTCTCAGCTCCCTCTCGTGCGCGCTCTGGGCACCGAGCAGCAACAGCACTAGATAAGTGAAAGCCTTTTCAGAGCCACTCAGGCAGCCGCAGCCGCAGCATCATCGGTAGCGAGCACACAGTCGCGCGGGGCTGTCAAAAGGACGCCGACGCTCTCACATACTCGTAAACTCGACCACTGCAATCAAGATTGACCAGAAGATAGCTCTGTTTGCTTCAACTACGTTTTTCTTTCTGGTTCCCGAAGGCTTACGCGTCTGAAGGGATGTCTGTCTTACGTTGCCGTTTTTTGGCTGGGAATTTACTCGTTTGGTGAATTTGTATCCATAACAACTGACAACGATAGTAGCTTGTTCCTTGCCTTCATCATCGAGAAGTATTGTTGGTGTTTTTGAGGATTAGGTGGATAGTGAATTGTGCACCTGTGCCATGATTGCGCTGGTTCTTAAAATTAGAAGAATGTTTGAGTTGGAAAGATTTTGACAAGGAGACCGCTCTGCAACGGAACCCGTCTCGTTCCTGTCTGTGGTGCAATCTCAACTGGACCCTTGGAATTATTTTACCTGACCTCTGAAATATTTCTAAATTTGCGGTCATACCCCGCATACAACCGAGAGGACAAGCTTGTCCACTGCGGGTGAACCCCCTATTAACGGCTGCGGCAGGTTACCATCCGGACTATTTTGATTGGCTTCGCTGTCAGTCTCCGGCGGGCGGTTGACCACCACGGACAACCCCGAAGTTACGATGTCTAATCTGTGAAAGTCAGGTGGTGTCTCATTCGGTCGTCTGATGGCTCCGTCCCGGAAAGACTGCAGATGGGAGATGATCCTCCCGACGGGATGTCTGCTCCTATCCATTTTGGTATTTACACCTGCGCTGGCCAAGGTCTGTAATGACTATTCGAGACACGGCCAGGACAACACCTGGTTCTCGAGGGACGGAGAGAACCTGCCCATCATGGTGCTCATGCCGATGAACGAGTCAGCCCTCATGAGCAGCATCAGTCAGGGTATCGAGCCTGCTGTCCAGCTGGCCATCAAGCACATACGAGAGTCTGGGAAGTACTCGTTCTCACTCATCACAAAAATCTACGACACCGAGGTAGGCTTGATGTGCCCCTGGGCCTCTCAAATGTGATATTGCATTTCTGTGTGTGTGTGGGTGGGTGTGGGTGTGAGGGGGTGTAGCCTACTGCCCCGCAGCGCAGGCAGCGCTCCATCCAGCGCACGCTCATGTGCATTTTTGTTACGTTTTTTTTATCGTCGGCGTAGTGTTCAGGCGGTTGGTTTCTTGAGTTTATCGTCTGTATTTTGTGCAATATGACATGGATAGTAAACTGAACATAGTTGCACCTCTTTTTGCGGTTTTATGTGTGTCATTGTGGTTTTTAATTTCCAATAAATTACAGTTCACTGCCAGCTGATGTAGCCTAGTTTTGTAATTGTCTTGACGTTTACGCACTTGCCTCAAGCTCGTGACAGCACCCGACCCGCACACCTGCCAGCCTAACTCCATTATCCTACTCGGCTTAAAGCACGATTCAGTGGACTTTGTAACGGTGGAAAGGATGATATTTCTTGTGCCTGAAGATGGCAGTAATTAGGTGCGTGATATCCTCTTAGCCTACCTCCACACTCCACAGGAGGAAAACTTGGAACCAAGTCGCCCATGACAACTGTAGCCTACATTGGCTCAATTTACCAATCAATACATAATTCGAAGTCGAGCGAGCAATTACTAACGTTCTACAATTGGCATTTGGTAATTTAGAATTGATTGTGTTTGTATGCTTGGCTGCATCTATTCACAAGTTGTGAATGTAATGTAACAATTGGTCATGACATACAGTAAGACAAGAATTTCCTGCTGCATACAGGAGGATTACACTGACAACTTGGCACAAATTAGACCAAACTAAAACAATTGCATAAAGGTCAATTTGAGTGTTTCTCCATGGTTCTTTGGTCAGCCCTGTGTTGCTTGTGTTATCCTGTTAAAGGGTCCATCCCCATCTTGTACCAGACATACCAGTTGTCTTGTGTAGCAGCTGTTCAATGCTCCAGTGCTTGTTCAGTACCATTACAACCAGGAAAGAGCTGATTTGATTCTTGTTAACTTTAATGTGTCTATCTCAGATCTCAGATCCCCACAGGAATATGCCATGTCAAACCTATAGTTAAATCTCCATGTTTGTGGATGTGTTCAGGAACTTTGACAGGGGGATTAAATATGCTTTGATATGCTGCTATGATTGGCTTGAGTGACAGATGAGCTGTAAGTAGGGGTCGGCAGGTCAGTTTGACATCCGCTCTACTGGAGCAGAGATTGATCCATCTACGACTTGCCATCACTGGAACCATATGTCTTTATGGGTGTAGTCTACCTTCCTACAGTGAATATTACAGGCTATATTATGTTTTTTTAAACCATCTTTATTGTCAATATATACATTACCTTAATGCGCCTAAAACATGTTTTCATTTTAACCTTTGAGTATAAAGTGACCTTTGCGATGTTCTGCACTCAGTAGATTACAGTACATTTACCTTAAATGTTTCAGAATGAGGGTGTAATCTTCTCCTTATGGCAGTATCCTCAGAGACAACCTATTTCCTTGCTGGTGACCATTTCTTTAAGAGAACTGTAATAATCTAGTGGAAGGCCCAAAGGAAATGTGTTTATTGGTGTTATCCGGAGCTTCAGGGAAGGAGATTTCTGCCAAGGACAGACATCTACAAGGCGTTGGAAACATTTTTCACAAACCCTGCCACCATTCCATTCAACAAGGGGGTTGATAACGTCCGCTCAAAGAAGTACAAATTGCATCATCCATGTTGAATAGTAAAGAAATTTTCCTTGAGGAAAACCAGAGAGGCTGGCAGTGAACAACAGAATGAGAGACTGAGGGAAATTAATTACTGTATGTTCCGTCACCGTATGAAACATATTTAACTATGGTATTACTCTAAGACCTAATGCAGTTACATGCAGAACAGACCTCTGGCTGGAAATGTGGAACTGGAGTTGTTGAGTTGTTTATATGTGCAATAATACTGAGCTTTTAACATTACATGTATACTATTACATTTATCTTGCCATGTAATCTGTTTCTCTTCTAGACACACACACACACACACACTGCTTGCTGATGCTGTATGAAAACAAAGCAGGCAGCAGTAGAGTAGCTGCTGAGGCTGTGTGCTGGGATTTAGCCCCAGCAGCTGTAAGTAATGAGTCCCGGAGCAGAGGGTCTTTATCCCTTTATCCCCTCTCACTAGATTCCAGGGCAGGCCGGGCGATCCCCCCGCTGTGGGCCTGAGGCTGGGGCACCGTGAGGACAGCGGTTGGCAGGAGGTTGTGCTGGTGGTGTTGGGCTTGCTTGTGGAGGTGGGAGATGACTGGTGTTGGGGGTGGTTGAAGGCAGATGTCCCCTGCCTGCAGTATGGGGGCTGGGGCTGGGGCTGAAGCTGGGGCTGAGGCTGGGGCTGAGGCTGGGGCTGAGGCTGGGGCTGGGGAAGTCCAGTTCCCAGCCTGTGGTTTGGAGTTTGGTCTGAGTATCAAAGACACATGGACACAGATTGTCAGTCAACATTGTATCACCTAGAAACACAGTACATTGTGATTCTCTACAACACCAAAAGCAAACATTCTGCAGTTGAAATCTTTTATTTTGCTTCCCTGGTCTCAGAATAAAGCAGAGAGGAGATACGATGCTCTGTGGGCCTGGATGCCATTGTGAATCCATGTTACAAAGGATGCCTCAAAGTGAGATTAGATTAATACATCTCATTTTACACAGCCCCCCCCCTTCCCCCTTCCCCATGGCAGTGCTCCCCTCCTGCAGTAGCAGCAGTCATTATTGGTGTAGAAGGATCCATACACCTCAGGACTACAGCGCAGGGTCTCACTGGCAGCCATGTTCTGAGTCGCGACAAAACAAGAGAATGTGTTGTCGCGGGTGGAACAGGAGAGAGAGGTTCAGAATGTAAAGCCCTTCGTCAACCACCCCTAGAGAGAGGAAAAGAGAGCGCGAGGGGAGGCAGGAGTGGAAGAAGCAGAGGGGAGGCTGTGATTTAGATATATTGGCCCTTGTCTCGCTTTCTCGCAAGTCGTGCAACTCCTCTGCATTCATGCGGAAAGCCGCAAAAGGTTTGTGTCATCGGGGGGGGGGGGGGCATATTTCATGTGGAATGCTCACAACAAGCTGTTTTATGTTGCTCTTTGAAGAAAGCTGCGATTCAGCGATCCCACACCTGTAATGAAAGGGCTCTATTATGAGGACAGGAGGACCACTAGAAAGCATCAGGCTTCTGTGTCTCTGTAAGTACATGTTAACTCCTCATATTATGTTCTTAGTAGAAGATACAATTGGCCCGGGGAGATCAATGCTACCTCAAAGATACTTAGATCCTATCCCTGCTCATGTAAACCAGATATGCATATGCCTATTTATAGAACAGAGACCAACAAGGTTCTTCATCCATGCAATCCAATTGGTCTCTGGAGACGGTGTAGCATGACCTCAGTTTCAGATATAGAAATGCACAGAGATAGAGCCCAGCGCTCCTGCGAGGTTAGATTCGACATTTCACATCAGCACACGCTCATGGGCTGGCTTGACACGTACAACACTTCCTCACTGTGGGGAGGGGGACCAGAGAGCCCCCCTCCACAGCGCATGTGTCATTTTGTCACAAAAGGTTAGTAACTAATATGACTACATTGCGGGCAGCCAGTGAGTTATGAATAGGTCTTCTATCTTGAAGAATGTATGACATACATACATCATGTATGTATGTTATAGTGTAGGTGAGCTTTTCTGGTATACTTCATCTTGTACATTTTGTTGCCTTGAACCGCAGTGGCTACCACACATCAAATGGACGTGCACCCCCATTAATAATAAACTCTATATCTCCTGTCTTGTCTGTGAGTGTTTAAGCTGGCGTGTCGAATCCACTTCCTATATGGTGGACCACCCCCGTACAGCCACGGGCTGACATGTTTGCTGCTGCCTCCGTGACCCCCGAAATGTCAACCCACGCTGCCTGTCACTCCTTCTCTCCTCTCCCTGTGTGTGTGTGTGTGATTGTCAGTGAGAGTAAATACATCAACATCTACGGCCGTGGATGGAGCAGCTCTGACGGCGAGGTACTCTCAGGGGCGGGCGACGTACAAGCTGTCACCCTCTGGGTTCTGTCACGGCCGCCTACTCGCCGCGAATACAGGAGCAGGTGAAAAGAGCCTTGCTGTATTGACTGACCCGACATGGAGGTCAACATACAAGCACTCTCAGAGCTGGAGCGGCAACTGTTTCGTTAGCAGGACACACCGTTGACTAGAGATCCCTGGAGAGGATACCTTCTGCTGGATGTGGGAAACATCACCAATTCTTTTTTTCGATAAGCTACTGCCAATTGTTTCAGTTGCATTAAAGAAGCCTCCAGGAAGTTATTGTTAGATTTGGTAATTTGTTGTGGTTTCTCCCTGGTGGCTTTCCAAAGGCTGGTCGCGAGGAGCATTTGTCAGTGTTTATGAAAGTTCATCTCTAATTGCTAACCTTGTGAGTCACAGCCACAGCCCTGAGGAGCCATTCAGAACATCACATGGTGCCATTTCCTAACATAGTACACTACTCCTTCTCACATTTACACACACACACACACACACACACACACACACACACACACACACACACACACACACACACACACAAACGACAGTACTTATTTGTGAATGCAATCGTGAACGCAAAAATCGTGTGCATGTAAGAGCACGCCAGTACACACAAACAGTTCAGTGGTGCCAGCCCTGTGGCGTAGCCCGAGGTCAGATCAGTGTGGTCAGCCAGACCATTAGAGTGGGAGTGTTGTTCTACTCCCGTGAATACAAGCAGCCTCCCAGCATCCCTCACTGGGAACAAAGGGACCAGAATCCGCTTTGTACCGCACCAACCTTCTCCTGCTCACGAGCATGAAAAGCCCCGCTTAAAGGCAAAACACTCCCTCAGTAGGCAAATAAGACCAAACAGCAGTGAGACAGCAGTGTACATCTTCATCCTCAGATTCCTGGCCGTATCCTCTTCCTGTTGACATCTCTGGCCATCACTGCAGCGAGTCCCCTCAGAGACTTGACCTTCTCCACTTCCTGTTGACCTTCTCCACTTCCTGTTGACCACCGGCTCTTCCCAGAGCCAGAGGGGAAGTAGTCAACATCCTGGCCACTCTTCTTCTTCTACGTCACATTAGATAGCAGCTTCCCCGGGGCTGCTTAGACTGGTGTAGTGGCCAGATATGTCTACTCATGGTGTTGTTAGCAACTAAAGCCCAACAAGTTGTGACTCTGTGTGTGTGTCTGTGTGTGTGTGTATCCACCCTGCCTGCATAGAGCACAGCAGATCTGCTCTGATGCTTCCCCTGTGTTCTCAGTGGAGCTGGAAGGATTCAGACCCAGCTCTAGACGGGCTGCTGAGCAGGACTGCGGAGGGTGTTTCCTTCTGGGAGTGCCGTCTCAGTCTGCCACTTCTGCAGTCCGGGTCCCTGATCCAAAACCAATCACGTAGAGGGGGGAACACACCCTCATCCAACCACAGACGTCTGGAGGAAGCCCTGTGTGCTGCTCAGGAGGCCATAGCTGAATGCGTGATTGTGCTTGACAGCTGCCGGCGGCTCGTGCAAGGAGATGGAAACAATAGTAGGAGCATGTGTGTGTGTGTGTGTGTGTGGGGGGGGGGGCAGCGAAGTGAGATATGGCATGGAATTGGCAGATGTTTGGCACAGGTTGGTTGTCGTGATTCCAGAGATTAGACTGAGCCCTCCCTCCCCACACCCAGGCAGTACTGTACACGCCTCAAAGAGCACCACACAGCACTCCGTACTGAGAGCTAATTCAGTTGTGGTGACAGAACAGAGATCTGATAGGCCTTATCTCCTCGCCACTCCAAAACAGCAGATTTCCAGCCTTGAAGTACTCTGAGCTACACTTGGAAAAGTAGAGCCTCTTTTTTAGCCATTGTTCACACCGAGGACACTGTTCAGGCGGTGCACTGCGTTATGTGTTGTTGACAAGGAACAAATGTACAAGTTGGGGAGGGAGGGAATGTGTGTTGGGGTGGGGTGGGGAGTCTCCATAAACCACTCTGGTTTGCGGTCATCTCTTCATTTATCAATTCTAATCAGGTCCCCTGGTTTCCAGTAGATGGTGAGACATGACAGCTGTTTATGAAGCAGGGTTTTTTTTTTTCCATCTCCATCTCTGAAGAGGTCTCGCCGGCCTGTTGAGATGCACAGTCGTTCTGAAAGGTGGCGGATTGAGCAGCTGGCTGTCATTAACATTAAACAAACATTTGCTCTGCGATTCACTCAGGCTAGCGCTGGGGGGACGGAGGACGACACCCGCTGGGAAATTACCCTGGAGAGAGGATGGAGGGATGGAGGGCACTGGAAGGAGGTGTGGAGGGAGAGACAAAGATAAGGTTTTGGAGAAAAATTAAGAGAGGGAGAGCGATGGCGCACTAAGGTGAAAGCAATGGGAAGAAATAGAAATAATGGACTGACAGACAGACAGAGTAGGTGTTTGTGTCGTGTATACTGTATGAAAACCTAATAGTCTCTCTCAAGTTCTGCCAGTCAGTCCTGTCCAAAGTGCTGAGGGGTAAGCTGGCTGACGTTTACGTCAGGTCCCTGTATGTCCACGTCGGCCTGGTCTGGGCCTGGTCTTGCCCAGTCTGGCCTCAGGCACATTTATAAAGCCTCTATTGATCGCTGTCCTGGCCGTTTGTTCAGTCAATTAACACACTGAATGTTTACTCCAGGCTGAAGCTGGTTGCATTGCTGAACAGACGTGCTAAGCTGCAGGTCTATTCAAGTGCATAGTCCACAGGACAACAGGCCAGATAACCAAGCCTAAATTCCCAGAGCATGGCATGGACTTCATGTTGAGTGTATCACCTCATTTGTTATTTAAGTTTGTGTGTGTCGTTCTTGAGGTGTTTTGTGTATGTGCGCAATATTGCCAAGTTATTTCTTGGTGGAGCAATGTTGTTATATATTTTCTGGAATTGCCCAAAGGTGAACAAGTATGTGCCCTGGTGACCTGTTCGTAAGTCATCTGACCTGTCCGTTGACCTTTCCTTTTGACCTTTAATCCGAGGAGCCTGATTGACTCACCCTTTTTGATGGCCTCATGACAGATCATGTGTTTAACCCGACTCCATCTCCACTCCACACACACACACACACACACACACACACACACACACACACACACACACACACACACACACACACACACACACACACACACACACACACACACACACACATAGACATACACACACAAACACACATGCACACGCAGAGAGACTCCATTAGCATTAGTCATCAAACTATTCTCCACTTGATGCGCACTGTACCTTTCCTTCACCCCAATCAACTTGTCTCCATCCTTCCATCCATCCCTCCCTCTCTGGCTCCATCCATCTCTGACTCTCCTCAGTGGACACAAATGGAGGGATTAGCAGTAAGGGGGTGTGGCCTCATCATTACAGATTGAACAAATGCAATGTGAATGCCACCGCCCCCTCCTTTCCATCTCTCCATCGCGCTCCCCCCCCCCCCCCGTTATATCTTTCTCTGTCTGTTCTCTCTGTCACTTTTTCTCTCCCTACTTCACTCTCTACGACTCTCTCTTTGCCTCTCTCTCTCTCTCTCTCTCTCTCTCTCTCTCTCTCTCTCTCTCTCTCTCTCTCTCTCTCTCTCTCTCTCTCTCTCTCTCTCTCTCTCTCTGCCTCTCAAGGGGCAAAGCACACTGAGTAATAAGCAGAGAGTCTGCCCTTGTCAGTCCTGTAATTACATTAAAGCCTGTGTAATTCCTGGACAGAAAAGATTAAACAGGCCCCTCCCTTTTGCGCCTCTGGAGTGTGTTTGTGTAAATGATGTGTCTGTGACTGTGCTGTATGTGTCACACCAGTACTTTATGTATGTGTGCCTGTGTGTATTGTGTGTGCTGTGTATGCGTCACCCCAGTACGATGGGAGTGTGTGTGTATGTGTCTTTCGTTTGTGCTCGAGTAGACAACGTCCTAAGCGTCAGTGCTGTATGCGTGGGTGACCAGCGGTGTGCGCATGCATGCACTCAAAATATTAACCTAGTATTTGTGTGTCCGTGTGGTCTCCCTGGTGTGTGCGCATGTGCATGTGCCAGTCCTTGGGGTGTATCATCTGGTTCCCCAGAGAGAGAGAGAGGGAGGAGGGGGGGGGGGGTGTTGGGGAGGGGCTGGGGTTGTCCTGGTCACAGCTGGGATGTGTGACTCCCAGGCAGGTACCACAGGGACACTGTATTTTCTTTCTCTCTCTCTCTCTATCTCTCTCTCTCTCTCTCTCTCTCTCTCTCTCTCTCTCTCTCTCTCTCTCTCTTTCCCTCCTTCCTTCTTCTGTCTGACTTTCTTTTTTCCTTACCCCATCTGCTCTCTCCACCACTTCCCACACAAACGCACACGTGCACACGTGCACATACACACCTACACGCTTACACATCCCTGAGGACAAATAAGAGCTTATATGCACAAGCACCTGTCCCAAACCTGTCTTTTACAGCCATCGTATCACAAAGAGATTTCAATGGTAGATTTGCTGCACACTCTCACGCTTGCCAAACACAGTGAGCTTAAAGAACCATTCTACCATCTCTTCCATGTCTTTGGTCTTCCCCTCCATGCCATCTGAATGTTGCTTTTCAAACAACGCGCACGGATAGTGTCTGTTCCTCGATACACCCATCTGCATTGTTGTTCACTGGCTTTTCCAGTCGACTCCAGTCAAATCAACTAAACATTGTGACAACATCGACCATCTGAGTCATCGTGGCCAAGTTTCACGTCCACGACAATGTTGAAACCATGACGATGGCCACAGCGGTAAACCAACGGCAGTTGTCAGGACGTTGTAATAATGTTAAAAGGAGCTGTGCCGTGCTGTGTGCCGTCTGAGCAGCTGGCCCGGTCGCATGCTAGCCTCCGGTCGTGGCGTCTGTCCATCCACTGTACTGCCCAGCTGTCCTCTGCAGACAGTAGGACCGCTGCTGTGGCCTGACTGGTGGCCAGAGTGGCGAGCTGTCTGGCACACGAGCACGCTCTGTGGAGCCCCGCGGCAGAGCAGGAAGCAGGGTCGGGAGCCATCGTGTGCCGAGAGAGATAACACTGGTGCATGTGCACCTGTACATGCGCCCACACACATACACCCAACACAAATACGCACACACTCAGAGCCCGGTAGGACACTGATGTAGCAGTGTCCTGTATTGTGCTCAAGGCAATCTCGCCACATGCAATCAGAGGCAGGGGAGATTATTGCTATGGGATGATAGCAATCATTGTCAAGCTCTAAAAACATGTTAATCTTCCCCTGTGTGTGTGTCTGTGTGCGTGTATGAGTGAATGTGTGTACACATGGGAATGGAGAGACAATGAAACTACCTTTCTTTTGGTTTGTTATTGTGACAGTCATGTGCCAGGTCAAAAAGATCCATCCCTACTGTGCGTCGGACGGCCACTTCTGCCATCCAGCAACCTTCGTGTGTGTGTTTGTCGACACACTTCAGGGACCAGAGGGAAAAAGCAACAATCATGTACACACACACACATGCACATACACGCATGCATGAACACACACATACAGTACAGACACACACACACTTGCCAGGGTGCATACACCCTCGTATTACACACACATTTAAATGTAATTCGCCCAGTGGCTGTCTTTTCCTGCATGCCACCATGAGTGAATACATTTCACCTCAGTCAGGCTTCCGTGGGCAATAGCCAAGCTTATTAAGAAGACACACACAGACAGACTCTTTCTTTCGGTGTGTTCACTACCGGGTTATATACTAATACTTGGCTAAATTGGGTTTGTACTGGCGTATTAGAATAAAATAGAATAGAATATCTTTATTGTCATTGTACACTATACAACGAAATTGGATTAGAGGTTGAGATTGACCATGTCAATACAGGGGCTTGGGTTCAATACTGAGTTGGGCTTAACTTGATCAATACTGGGTTTGGGTTCATGTGAGGTAGGGTCATGGGCCAGAGATTGAGTTATCGAGCAGAGAGGCACCCAGAACAGTACACAGCCTTTTTCAGTCCCCGGCTGGTGCTTTTGGATTGGGAGTTATTGATTAATTAGCGTATTAAGGATGTCTAGTTGTTTTGGGGCTGGGAAAGAGAATATGCTCCATGTTATGGGATGTAAATCAGGCATCCCTCAGGTATGTCAGATGCTTGCAATGCACATATGGCTGTGTGCATAAGGGGCCCTTGATTTAGGGGTGTGAGAGACTGAGTGCATCTGAGATGTTCAGTTGTGGTTGGGGGCTCAGATGATACCCTGTGGGACGGCTTGTGAGTTAGAGGTGTCACACCTCCCTCGCAGTGACTATCGGCAGTGCCCCAGGTGTAACACTCACGTCTGTCACCTCGCTCCTGACTGAAGCTTGAGTGACTTTCAGATGAAGAAGTAAAAAGATGTGCAATTCCTGTTCCGCGACGCAACCTGGCACCCGGCAAAGAGCATCAGGGTCTATTTAATGATTCGGCGTCTTCGCTAATCCTTTTTTCAGACAATCTGGCAAACACAATCACGATGATTAGATGCCCTTCCTTCTGTGCACAGATCTCGTCCTCCTCCAAACCCTCTGTGTCCTTCTCCAGAAAGCTCCCGGGCTCCAGTGTTCATGTATCCCAACTGCATGTATTGATTTTGTGACTAAAGACTGGTGGATGGCAGAATGCCCACTGTTCTGCTATTTCTTTTTTTCTTGTTTTGGGATTCGGCCAAGGACACAGAATACCACCCGGCTTGCGTAAAAAAAATACAGTAAGAAATGGAATTGGGTGGACAGCATGTCAACGAATAGCTGTCCATCTGCCCAGTTGGTTTATTTGACCATTGGCGCGATCTTGGATGACCCCTCTTTTCCATCCTGAGGTTTTCCTACTGTCTTTTGATGTTGTTCCTCTAAGAGTTCTCATCCCAATGTTCTGCAGATTTTTTACACGTTGTGCTGTTGCCAGACCAACCGTGCTTGGCTACTATGGGATGTTTCATGGTCACAGTGGGATGCTTCGTGTTCTTTGGTTTTTCATGGCCACCGCCAAACTACCACTTACATTGCCAAGTGTCTTTTTTGTCAAAACGTTCATTTCGTTTGAAGCTCAGGTCTATAAGGAAGCCTGGGGACAGGCTCGCTACCCATTCATAGACAAACAACCCAAGATGGATCGAGCTAAATAAACTGCTCCGGTTACATCATGACTGTATATGTATGCATGATGAGGTAGAGTTTGTGCTAGAGCGATTTAAAATGGCTGCCTCAGTTTTGGAGGGAATCCCACATTAAGTTGCAAACAGTCTCCCAAGATGTGTCACTCTTCCTGCTTTCCTGCACTGTGCTGGTTATTGGGCTCCAGTAGCTTTTTATTGCCCCAATTGGATTTGATTGATATCTGGTATGAAAGGACCGGCTGCAGAGTGCCAGTGAAGATAGGAGAGAAGAAGAGGGTGAATGGGGAGGGGGCTATCACCCTAATTCAATAGAAGGGTGTCAGTTAGCGAAATTAGATTTCATTACAAGGGATGTGTACCACATCATTTTGGGAACCATCTGGAGCGATGGAAGAGATTGCTGTTAAGGCTTAATTTTGGGACTCCATCATATTGCCTTCAGTGATGCTACAGGGATGTGATAAAGATTTGATCGAGCACGGTTATGATCTTTTGTTGGCCAATCATGACAACATTTGAAGGCCTTGAAAGAAGGAAGTCTCAGAGAATATCCTAATGAGGCACTTGGCGTTTACATAGAAGAGATAGAGCTAGTTAGTATAGAAGAGCTAGAGGTAGTTTAAATAGAAGAGATATAGATAGTTGTCATTGTGACAGAGGTAGAAGAAAAACAACTTGGTGTTTTGTTCTATATTGTTTGCTTTAACACCAGTTTCTTGTGGTGTGGGGGAAAAGTCTTCTGAAACGAGACAGAGATGTACTAAATGCAAAAGTGTAGAATCACTGCCAACCACTTCTGTTCCTTTCACTAGCTGAAATCAACTTTTGTCCCCACCGAGGCGGAGTCTGCCGTGCTAATTGCAAACCTTATTAGCATTTTGGTAGTGCATTAGAAATGAGCATAGTCACTAAGATCATAAAAGGTTTCCCTTAAAAAAAGAAGAAGAAAAAGAAAGAAACCACTGCCATCGAGACATAGACCACCATGCTTGTTTTGCATCAATGTTGCATGTCTGGGTAAATGAAGTCTTCAGGATCTCATCGTCTAAACGATTGGAAGGTCATTTGACTCTGTGAAGGCACTCTGTGAATTTTAATCCATGCAAATCCCATGGAAAAGGGGACACCAATTAGAGCTGATGATATGCACAACACTGTTCACTTATTCATGAGCCTGGTAAAGATGCAGATTGTTTGCAGTGATATCCATTACGGAAGCTGGTGGTTACACTGAGGTAAACACAAATAAACGTGCACGCACAGTCACACACACGGTGCATACACCTACACTGGCATACGCACGCACACTTTTATTTGCTCATGCTCACACACATGCACCGAGACACACAGAAAGCACACACACGTACACGCACACAGAATCCTCCCTCAAGACAGCGTCTGAACTTAAAAAAAGAAGGAGGCCCACACAATTCCTGGGATGTGAGCGTGAATATTTAAGAGAGTGGTCTGCTGAACAATTCCAAAGATGACCTGCTGCTTTACATATTCTTATTGAATAAATGAACGCGTCTCCTATTTACCAGATCATTGCTTTTAAGATGTATGAATCAGAATTATACATGGTCCCCAGCGTTTGTTTGGAGTCGGCGTCTACATAAATATTATCTGTGTGCTCCAGCTCAGGGCCCGATGTGCTCAGTTGACTCTTACACGCAGGGGAGTGCTATTGATTTCCACCCTCGCCGCCTTCATGCCAGGCATTTTGAAGAACCGTGTGAAACATTTGCATTCTCGTTCTCTCTCTCTCTCTCTCTCTCTCTCTCTCTCTCTCTCTCTCTCTCTCTCTCTCTCTCTCTCTCTCTCTCTCTCTCTCTCTCTCTCTCTCTCTCTCTCTCTCTCTCTCTCTCTCTCTCTCTCTCTCTCTCTCTCCCTCTCCCTCTCCCTCTCCCTCTCCCTCTCCCTCTCCCTCTCTCTCTCTCTCTGTCTCTGTCTCTCTCTCTCTCTCTCTCTCTCAATGTCTCTCTGCAGGCTCTCTTTTTCTCTCTTCTTTTCTAATTCTCTCTCTTTCACAACCCCTGACATTCCCTTTAAGTCTCCTTAATTCTCTCTCTTGGCACCTGCTCTCTCTCTTCCTCACACGCTCACACACAGTGCTTACCCTCAAACCATCGAAGGCCTCTCGTTGTTTCAGACCTGTCTTTTATTTATCCATTTCATCTGGGCCCTGCCAGTCATATGGTTAGTGCTGGGGGTGGAGGGCGGAGGGTGGGGAGTGGAGGGTGGGTGCTCCCGGTCCGTCTGTTCCTGGTGGCTTTGTCGGCAGTGACGGGCCTGACACTGGAGGGGGGTCAGCCCCTATTCTTCCCTCTTTGATAGAGGGCAGATGTAAATGTCAGCCACGTCTGAACAGGAAAGGTCTGCCAGCCTCTGAAGCTTCAC
Organism: Osmerus mordax; assembly: GCF_038355195.1. Classification (NCBI taxonomy): domain Eukaryota; kingdom Metazoa; phylum Chordata; class Actinopteri; order Osmeriformes; family Osmeridae; genus Osmerus; species Osmerus mordax. Next base: position 7,018,061 of record NC_090067.1, read on the forward strand.
TAAATAACCTGGGACACCTCGTCGAGTGGAGGCCGTGTGACCGACCACAGTGCCCGAGGGGGGGGCTCCTGCTGGGAGACGCTCATCTCCATACGGGAACAACGACACAAAAACCCCAAAACCCCACGCTATGCCAAACCCCAGACCCTGTTAATATACGCACGTCAGAAACCCTCAAAAGGACACGTTACAGCATTCTGCTTAAGAGCCCTAACCCTTGAAAATATGACTATTCTGTGACAGTGTACAATCCCACATAGTAGATGTCTTTTAAAGCAGGTAGGAAATATAACCTGGAGTTATGTTGACACACCCTCCCTGGAACATATAATCCACACACATAGCCCTGGCCCAGAATTCTTACCTGGAAATCCCCACTGACTTCAGTGCACAATTTCGATATCTCTCACGTAAATGTAGTTTTAGTAGTGCATATTCAACCATAAAGTGAGATTGCTTGTTTTAAATTGCTGGTTTTGCCCAGGATGGACAAACTTATGCCCTTGTATTGTAAAGTTAGGACACATTTTCCCATGTGTCCAAACTTTTGACTGGTACTGTACTATCTCTCTTTTATTTCTCTTTTTGAAGGTATGCACATGCACTTTTCTTCCAGTGAGTCCACACATAACCTACCGTATCTCATAAAACCAATGAGGCAATGGAATTTCATGCATGTTAATATAGGCTTTTTCGAGTACATGCATTGGTGATCTATCTGATGCTAAAATCTGAAGAATTTTTTTTCTTCAAACGTTTCATTTATAGCTGGTAAAAAGAAAAGCGAAAAAGGATTCAGAAGAGGACCCTCTCCCTGGATCCCCAGGTCTCCCCCTGGCCGCTGGCCCGTTGTGGGGGGCGATGCGGGGTGGAAGCTCCTGGAGGCTACATGCAGAGACTGGGGAGAACGTGCATACCTATGGGTAATTAAGTGTGAGTGAAACATTAGCACAAACGCGTCGGGCGCCAGAGTCACGGCTGACAGCGAGGCCGGCCGCCTGCACTCCTCGCTCGTTTTGTGTTGCGTTGGGGAAGGGGGCAGGCTGTGTGTGTGAGGGGCACTTGGCAAGGGTAGGGGGGTGCTGTCTTTTCCTTGGGCTCTTAACAAGGAAATAATGAAATTCAGGGAGATGGAGCCGCCACAAGCAATCAGAGCTGGGGCACCGTTTGTGTTCATGTGTGTGTTTGTATGTGAGTGGGTCGGAAGGGTGAGTCTGCAAACATCAATGTGTCTCTGTTGCTGCGTGTGTGTTTCTGTAGGAAACTTTCATTTGTATCAGATGACGTTTCTTTAGGTGTCTGGTGTGAGACAGCACTATGAAAAGAAAACATGTCAGACCATGGAAAATAACCTGGGAACACACTTCTCCACCCCCCCTCCATCCTCCCTTCATCCTGGAGATGAATTGACTGTGTACAGGGGGGACAGTAACCATGGGGAAATCTCCCGTAACGCATCATCATTACGAGACCAAGGACACCCTGGTTTAGCCAGGAGCCTCCACTTGTCATGTCCCCTGATTATTGTGTAACAGATTGATTAAGCTCAGAGTGGAGGGGCCCCTTTTAATCATGGTGGCAGGCCACAATTCTCCAGGGATTCTCTTCCACACCTCTCTCTCTCTCTCACCATAAACATGCTCCCTCTCTCATTATCACACACGCCCAAATCAATAAGCTGCTTCAGGAAGTGATGAATTTTGGGTGTCGTGTTTTTGGTTCTGATAGTTTATCTCATTGTTTTACTACTGGCATGTCAGACATGGGTCATCTCGGCCCATATCAGAACAAATGTTACTTGTTACTGGCGGAACATTATTTTGTATTTTTTTCATAGTTTAATAAAAAAAAAATCAGAGGTTAGTTGTTGAGATTTATCCACCATGGGATATTCCCAAGGATTCTAGAGATTAAACACCCAATCTGCTCAACAAAGACAACAATTAGAAAGACAGAAATGTTTTATTGTTTGTCACACCTTAGGAATCCTTGCTGTTGCTGTTGCTGTTGCTGTAACATTTACATTTACATGTATTCATTTAGCAGACACTTTTATCCAAAGCAACTTACAAGAAAGAGATTTACAAAAAGTGCATAGGTCAATGATCATAAACAAACCCCCAAAACCATTGCGGGTAGCAATGGCGTGTAGCTGTTGTTGATGTCATTGTTATGTGTGAGATATTAGCAAGCGCCCAGAATGAAAAAAAAAGGAAATTGGAGATCCTTGTATTTAATCTGCTCTAACTTTCTCTAAACGCAATGATAAAGCAGGATTGGGATGAGCCTTAGAGTCTCGCTATCTAATCTGCTGATTTGGCTCTTGGAGAGATTAAAGGTTACGGTTTAGAAAGAGAACATGAGAGGGAGCAGAGAAAGAGAGGAAAGCAAGGGAGAGTGAATGAGGAATTGGAGGGAAATAGAGAGAGGAAGATTGATGTAAGTGGATGGACAGAAGGGGATGAGATGGAGGGATGGTAAGAGCGAGGGAATGGGAGGGAGGGAGGGAGAGAGAGGGGGGGGGATTGACAGTCGAAGGCTAAGCCTGTATGGTAGGCCTGGGTGATAAAACAATCACAATGTCCCACAACATCAATAGCAGTAAGAAAATGGTTTGATAGAATGTGAGACAGTTGAACTCAATTGCATTTACTGTAAAGCTGTCAGGAAAACACATTACAAATATGTCAAGTTTATTTTGCATGCACAAAACCCAAGCGTGTTTCCTCCCTGATTGGAACCAGCCTATCACGTCCCTTGATAATGGAGCACACTAAGAAGGACATGCCAACAGATCATTTAACTGGCATATTGTTCTGTTGCACCTGTTGTCATGTGACAACAACAGAAACAGCGTGGCGTAAGAGAATGTGTGCACACATTGATGTCAATTTTGACTTTACTGGTATTACAGTAAAAATAAATTGTAAAGTTTGAAATGACCCTTACTTAGTTGTCTTTTCTTCTTAAATTTTTCTTTGTATCGATTTGTTGGGTACGTGCCAGAAAAGGAGCAATCATTTGAGAGTCCTCAGTGATCTGCAGGAGTGTTCTATTGGGGTGAGCGGGAATACGACCAACATATTTTATCACCTTAGCCAGTTATACCCTTTGGAGGACACAACATGTCAGTCATGACCTACATCTGCTAAATCACAAAAATTGTTAGGCTACCCGTGTGCCTTGATAAATAAAGAGGTGAAATTCAAAGGAAGGTGGTGAAATTCAACTTGTTTTCTCTCATTAAAAAAACGTATAAGTCATTAAAAAACAATCAATTATTATTGACGTTGACTGAAATGAAACATTTGATCGTGATGCATTTTTCAGCTATGTTGCCCGGCCGGAGTGTAGGCGGGGTCTCACTTTGACTGACAGCTCAGATGGTGTTGGAGAGGTGGAACGCTTACTGCTCACCGGAGACGGCGACAGCATGACGGCTTAACTCATCAGCCTGTTTGCCGCTAAAATCAAAGAGGCCGAACTAGGACTCAGCCACAACTATAAAAGATGGAAGGCCACAAACCGAAATATTGTGGGTATGTCACTTCTTTGCCTATTCCTGGTTCCTCAGAACACCCTGCGTCACATGACAAGGGTTGAGCCACTGTTCCAACCCCCCTCCCTCCCCCCTCCGCGGTCGCTCAACGGGAGATCAGCCCTCGGCTTGACGAGCTTCTTCCTTCTCAAAGTGACGGCTCTATTCATTTTGTTCACAACTAAGTACAGTACAGAGGGTCTATTTTAAGCCTGGTTCCAGCCTTAGTCTTCTGCCCGGGTTCCTGTTCTCGCGTGCTCCATACTGTACCAATATAGCCTCCCTCCCTCACTCTCTTTATCATTCTCTTTGCCTCTGTCTCTCTTTCTTTCTACACCCTCTACCTTTCTCTACCTGTGTACCCCACCTCCCTCCCCTTTCTCTGTCTCTGTGTTTTTCCCCTTCTCTCTCCTCCTGCCAGCAGTTCCTATTTACCGTCGCCAGTCCCTGTCACGCTGCCTTGATGTGCTTCCTATAATAGGAAGCACTATAGCCTCCACACTCTCTCATGCCTACACCGTGCCCAAGCACACTGGGTGTTTCAGCGCTGTGCTTTCATGCTCCTCATAAGTTATGCAGAGATTTCCCTGCATGGTAAAATGATGGAAACCGACACGAGTATGAATACAAGAGCATATATGGGACGAAAATGCTTTCCCCGCTGGACTTGCCGCTGCACGTGTCCGTTTTAAAGGTTGCTGTTATGGATTGCGTTGACCTGCAGGTTGTCATCGGGTGGATGAAGATGGAATGGTTTGTCATTTCCTTGTGTGCGTGTGTGTGCAAGTGTCTGCACATGTGTGTATTTGTGTGTGTGTGTGGTGAGAGAGAGAGAGATAAGGGGAGATATAGTGCTGTCTCTCCTAGTGGCCCTGGGTGAGCTGAACCAAGTGTTAGGATAAGTAGTCCCTCTGAGTCACCCTCTGTCCCTGAGCCAGACACAGCAGACAGACAGAGACAGAGACAGAGACAGAGACAGAGACAGAGAGAGAGAGAGAGAGAGAGAGAGAGAGAGAGAGGAGAGAGAGAGGAGAGAGAGAGAGAGAGAGAGAGGGTGAAGACAGAGAGAGAGAGAGAGAGGGTGGAAGACAGAGAGAGAGAGAGAGAGAGAGAGAGAGAGAGAGAGAGAGAGAGAGAGGGTGAAGACAGAGAGAGAGAGAGAGAGAGACAAGATAGAAAGAGGGTGGAAGACAGAGAGAGAAAATGGGGGAGACAGTAAGACAGTGGAGGGGAGTGACACACAGAGAGAGACAGAGAGAGAGAGAGACAGAGAGAGAGAGAAGGGGGGAGAGGAGAGTACATACATACTGCACACACACAAACTTCCACTACACACACAGTCGGACCAGACCTCCTGGTACAGTAAGACCAGACCTCCTGGTACAGTAAAGACCAGACCTCCTGGTACAGTAAGACCAGACCTCCTGGTACAGTAAGACCAGACCTCCTGGTACAGTAAAGACCAGACCTCCTGGTACAGTAAGACCAGACCTCCTGGTACAGTAAAGACCAGACCTCCTGGTACAGTAAGACCAGACCTCCTGGTACAGTAAGACCAGACCTCTTGGTACAGTAAAGACCAGACCTCCTGGTACAGTAAGACCAGACCTCCTGGTACAGTAAAGACCAGACCTCCTGGTACAGTAAGACCAGACCTCCTGGTACAGTAAGACCAGACCTCCTGGTACAGTAAAGACCAGACCTCCTGGGGGAGATGGTACCGGAGGTGGATCATGGTAGATACATGATGTCTCTGAAAGGCTTTGCAAATGCTCTGTACATTATTACAGCACTTTCCTGAACATGTTGTTTATAAAGTCAAGAGTGATTGCAACCATGGTGACAATGATAGCAGAGTAAGTTATTCAATCTTACCTCTTACCTGTCTGCCTTCATGAGCTTCACACTCACACACACACACACCGGCAAAAAATCACTCACACACCCCCCACTTAGCACATTGTACTCCCACATACAGCACACACACACACACACTCAGACACACACGGTCTAGTACTTGTTGGTGTGCCACTGCCGTTTAAAATGCCTTCACAGGACAACATCAGACACACACACAAATGATTACGTTAACCCCTCAACAGGTTCTCTGTTGCCATGGCAACACAGTGTCGGCCGACCGACCGGGACGTAAGCTAGAACCCATTTCCTTGACGACCACAAACATGCGGCAACATCAAATGCTGTGTGTGTGTTACGTCAAGGCTTGGTGTGTCACCGCCACACTCCTGTTCCTTGACACCTCCGCTCTCTTGCCAGTGATGAAACGGGCTGTAAGTCAGTGGCCAGTACTGTGCCCCTAATGATCCACTGAAGTCTTTGTTTTGGGGGAGAAATGACCTCCCAAGACACACACATACACCCAGGCATGAACACATTCAGAAACACACCTAGGCGTGAACACACACACATATATATACACACACAAACCCTGGCATGAACACACATAGAGGGATGAACACACACTTGCTCACACAAGCTGCTTAATGACTGCAGCTGCCTTTATCAGACAGAGGTTTCTGCACTGGGGAGAGAGAGAGAACATGATTAGAGGACAGCCTCTCCCTCATACTGAATCTCCCCAGATGAGGCAACACATGAGTAGCGGGAGGAAGAGAAAAGAGAGAATGATTCAAAGAGAGGAGGAGGAAGAGAGAGCAAGAGGCAAGGGAGAGAGAGAGTGTGTGTGAGAGAGAGAGAGAGAGAAGGAAAGAAGAAGAGAGAGATGAGCCAGTTTTCTGCGTTCTTTTCTCGCTTGAATCTGTGCGTGCCCACGCTCCTCCACCCCACATCATCGCTACTGTGATGGAACTTTTCTCCCTCGCTCCCTCCTTTCCTCGCTCCCTCCCTCGCTCCCTCCCTCCTTTCCTCGCTCCCTCCCTCGCTCCCCCCCTTTCCTCGCTCCTTCCCTCGCTCCCTCCCTTTCACTCTCTCGTTCGTTATTGCTCCACATCCTTCTGTATCCCCCCTCTCTACCTCTTTCTCCCTCCCTCCCTCCCTCCCTCCCTCCCTCCCTCCCTCCCTCCCTCCCTCCCTCCCTCCCTCCCTCCCTCCCTCCCTCCCTCCCTCCCTCCCTCCCTCCCTCCCTCCCTCCCTCTTTCTCTCTCTTGTCCAGTGCCTCAGATCTGTCCTATTTGTTTCCCTTCCATCTCACCTTCCCTCCCTCCCTCTTTATAATCTTTTGTCTCCTCCATCATGTTGTTTCTGCATTTCCTCCCTCCATCTCATTCTATCCCTACTATTTCATCATTCCCCTCTCCATCTCCCTTCCACACAACCATCTTCCCTTCTCCCTCCCTCTCTCCCCCTTCCCTCCTTCCCTCCCTTGCTCCCTCCCTCCTCTGACAGTGAACACATTTGCAATAATTTCTCTTAGTGCCCCCCCCCCCCCCCTACTGTGCACTCATACACTGGAGCAAAAAAACATTCATCTTGACTGACAAATGAACCTTTTAGACTGAAATGAGTCCCTTGCGCACCCACCCACCCTCACCCACCCTCACCCAACCCCACCCCTTCAACCTGGATGGATGGAGAGCTTTAATTGGAAGTATAATTTCTGTCCGTCAGCTGGTATTTGTCCGGGAAACCATCCCACAGTGAATTCTGGGACGTTATTGAATGTTTCAACCTGTGTATCATTCATATTGTTGTATTTCCTGTATTCACAGCTATGTTTGATATCCAGTATTTCTTATTCATGACTCCAGTGCTCATACAGTGGTCTTCATTGGCAGTCTATTTCAAAATCAGCATTCTTGACGTCTGACAAGGTCACCAGCACAGCAGTTCCCCAGATCACACAGAGCTGAGCTCCACTAGTCAGTCATGTATAGAAGCTTCTCTTACAGCTACAGCTCTCTGTCTCCCGAGTCAGCCCAGGCCATCTCCACTAACGGTCCTGCTGGAGGCTCCACAAGCTGGTCGGGGGCTCCTCTAGTCCGTCCTCCCCAGAGGAGTGTCCTCATCAGAGGCTCGCTGGCCTGCCCTGCTCCCCTGAGATCGGCAGAGCTCCAGGAGCCAGTTCAAACGAATGACAGAGAAACCTCTAGAACCAGGGCCTGTCTGTATCCACCGCGCCCCGCTCAAATCCCTCCTCCTGCCCCCACCTCCCCCCCCCCCCCCCCCCCCCCACCACCACACCACCCGCCCCCCCCCAAACATTTTCCTCTGAACAGCGGACATGGACTGAATCTGTTCAGCTCACAAGTTCTTCATCCGTGTTGACACCAGATGAAGGCAGTTATTTTTTTCTCTGCTAGTCCCTATAGCATATTATGAGTTTATAAGGAGGGTTCGTTCTGTTCATCCATCAACCCATCCATACATCTTTTTTTCATATTTCACATCCTGTTGGCCTCAAACCTGTTGTTGAATCACACTAAAGCTAATCACTCTCTAACCCTGTGTAAGTGACAGGCTTGGTTTCATTTAGAGATCATATCAGATATATAACCGTCAAGGACACCAGTACCATGAGAGCGGGTATTCTTCTACTGTATATGGAACACGGTTTGTGAGTGTCGAGCAAGACACCTCATTACTAGAGACTCTTTCTATTTAGACATGACTCTGGCTCGTCTATCTACCGCGCCTCCACAGCACACCAAGACCTCCGACACACATGCAGAGGAACCTCAGCACAACGTTATTTTAACGTTGGTCGGCTTTTGCGCAATGCTGCGTGACAGGAAGATCTGAATGGCCGGTGGGCAAGGGAAGAAGTCAACCGAGATAGGAAGGAGGAGGAAGAAGAGGGGGGGGGGGGGGGGGGGGGGGGGGGGGGGCAAGCGGGTGAGAAAGGAGGCAAACATGTTCTGCTACACTTTGCAAGGCAGTTCACCGTAACTCCCGCGGCATTAATTAAGCTCAAAAGCCCTCCACCAAAAGTTGGGGGAGACTGCAACGAACAACAGTGTTTCCAAGCCCTTCCATCCCACAGGCAGAACTCTCCAAACTTGCGTGCGTCTGTGTGGTTTGTCCACAGAGCTCGGAGAGGACGGCAGGGAGGGGAAATGGCTAAATATCACAGGACATAAAACGTTATGAGGTGTTTTAAGTTGAATACTATAAAATAATATACTGTGTGTAGGATGTATTTACAGTTTCACACAACAGCCTGATACATTAAACCAAAGGTACCGGTTCAGGACTACTAAACCTTAATGCTGAGATGACTCTTTGCTTAGCTGTACTAATTAGCCAATGAGCCATGCTAATGTAGTGTAGTTGCTAATGTACTGTAGTAAGTATTTTGAGTGTTGGATGCATACTAGTGAGATATATTTGCTACTGGTCTAGGATCAGCCCAGAAAGCTTGTTCTCTAATGCTGCAGTTGAGGATCCGGTAAGGTAAACTGATCCTGGATCACTTGCACATTCCCATTTCTACTTATTCTTACCTCAGATTAAAGGTCCAGCACAAGAGTTAACTTCAAGGGCTCCAGCCTCTAGTCAGCGCAGTGATTTACCTGGTCTCGGTCTTACAAGTTTGGGCATGAGGCAGCGTACAGTTTCCTAGCCCCGGTGACATGAGAAATGTAGCCCTGCAGTGAAAACCACCTAAATCAATAGCTACCACTCGGCCATCAATTATTTGGGGAGGAAATTAGAATCATGCTGAGGTAAATTTCGGGCATATCAGACAGACTGCATCCTGTTTGCTCTTCTGAAAACCAGGACTATATTGAATAGCTTAAGGTAACGGATACGTATCAGTGAAATCTTTTCCACGTCTAGGCTACATGTATTTTCACATCTCAGTGAAACACATGAAACTAAAACTCACAGTCACCATTCACCTCATTGGTTGTGATGTGAAACCAGATCTCAAGGCCATCGTGATGGATCTGGAAGATTCCAGTGAGGCTCTGACTGTGGGCTGTGACTGTCACTTATCATCCTCAGGGACTGGCAGGGTCCGTGCTCTGACCAGAGGACTATTACTGTAATCTTTTAAATTATTCATCTGTGGATGAACTGAATACTCATCACTGAGATGTCTCTGGCAGACATTCAGCCATAAGGTGGAGAATACGACATTTAAAGACACAGTTCACCCATATTTCAAAGTGGCATTTGGTATTTAACCTCGAAAGCGGAATA